>NW_027528806.1:1934567-1940195 GCF_008692635.1 Crocuta crocuta
CAACCTGCTACTTGACTGTATTTATTTGTAATATTTTTTTCTTGACTGCATTTCTTTATTAGTAATATGATATTCTTGGGTTTTCTAATCTTAGAAACAACTATAAATGATATTTTGCCTTTCTCTTTTCTAATTGATACTTGTAGAATAAATAAGGAATAAAAGAAATAATACTCTACATGTATGCTATGTTCATAATTGTATTGAAAATGCTTCTGGGAAAAATAAAAGAAAGTGCTTCTGGGTGTGAAGTATTACTAATTACAATGGTGGTTAGCCTTTTATTGTAGAGCATGTGACTGTTGATTTTGGGTTTATGAGTTCAAGCCCCACATTGGTCATAGAACTTACATGATAAAAAAAAAAAAAAGTAAAGAGGGGCCCCTGGGTGGCTCAGTAGGTTAAGCATCTGACACTTGATCTCAGTTTGGGGTCTTTTAGTTCAAGCCCTGCATTGGGCTCCACACTGGGCATGAAGCCTACTTAGAAATAAAAAGTAAAAAAAAAAAAACAGCAGCAAGAATGGAAATTGAACTTTATCAGATAATTTGTCAGGATTTATTGACCTGAATGTATAGTTTTTCTTCTTTCAGTCTGTTCAGCATTGTATATTATACTAATAAATGATCTCATATTGAGCTAGCTTTGCATTCCAGGGGTGATTCTCATATATATGAGAATATTAATGAACTATTAAATTCTATTTGCTAATAGTCTATTTAGGAATTTTTTGTGTGTGACATAATTTTTTCTAATTTTATTTTTGTCCTCGTTTTCAGATTTAGAATTAATAATTCACTTAAAAAAGAGTAAATAATGCACTAGTGGTATAAAAACAGTTTGGGAGTTTTTATTCTTTCTCTGAACTTGCAACAGTTTTAATAGAATCAAACTACTACTGTCTGATGATATTATTTCTCAGTCTCTCTCTCTTTAATTTAATAAAGCTTTATTTTCCAAAATATGCAGTTGGTGGGATCTGTTCATGCATGATCAACAGCAGCTGAGGCATCTACATCCACTCTTGGTGTTTCTGGTGTAAATTACTTGGGCTCTGTGCTTTGAGATCAGTTTAATAAGTTGTGCTTAGAGAACCTCAGATCTTCAGTCTCTCTGAGACAACAGCTGGAATTATAAGCTTATAGTTGGGAACTTCCGTACAGAATGTCATACGTTGTTTTGTCAGACAAGACCAGGTTATTGAGCTTGTCCCAAACTTTGCTTTTGGACTACTTCTTTTTGGCTTGCCCCTAGATTTGTTCACTGAATCTTTGTTGTTTTTGGCCAACTTTCTGACATCTTTCTTCCTGTTGTCTTTGGATGACATTGTGAAGCTCAAAGAGCAGTAGACACCTATTTCCCAGTCTCTTTCAGTAAAGGGGGTAGCATTTTCACAAGATAGAATTTTGCTCTCTCAGGGTTTAAATACTTGCAGCATTTTATTATTATCTTGTTTCTTTGTCATTCTCCATTTGATTACACTAGCCAACAATTGTAATTACCATATAGGAGCAAAATGTAAATGGTTGTTTCAGTATTTATCTGTGGTCAGAATTCACTAAATTCTTAATATATTTTAATAATAAAATTAATACATTTTAATATAAAATTGTATTAAGCATTACCTAACTTCATTTTTTTTAATGTTTAATGTTTTTTAATGTTTAATGTTTCTCTCTATTTTTGAGAGAAAGAGCTTGAGCAGGGGAGGGGCAGAGAAAGAGGGAAACACAAAATCCGAACCAAGCTCTAGATTGACAGCTGACAGTTCAGACAGAGCCCAATGCAAGGCTCGAAGTCATGAACTGTGAGATCATGACATGAGCTGATGTCCGAACTCCCAACAAGTGAGCCACCCAGGTGCCCCTCAGTTTTTCAGTATATATAAAAGTATATGCACTATACATCGTCATTCTGCTTTCTGCTTCCTTTAACTTCACCCATCTCCACCCAGGTGCCCTTGACCCAGGTGTCTATTTCAGCTGATGACTGATCTTTGAAATCATGTATATATAACAAAAGTACACCAATATTTTGATTATTTAAAACACACAAGAATGTCAGTATTTTGACTCTTTTTTTTTTTTCTTTCTGAGAGAGAATGACAGCGTGAGCAGGAAAGAGTCAGAGAGAAGGAGACACGGAATCTGAAACAGGCTCCAGGCTCTGAGCTAACCGACTGAGCCACCCAGGCACCCTAGTATTTTGATATTTAAAAATGTCTTCTTTAGGCAGTGGTTTACTTTTCATATTATTTTTTCCTGTCCCCAAAGAATCAGCTCCTTGGGTTTATTTGCCAGACATACCATTTTCCTATTTATTTCTCATTTCATCTCTAATTTTCTATTTGTTGACGGATTTATTTATTGTTTGTTTATTCTTTTACAGACTTCTTAAGATGGATACTTGTTTCACTCTTTTTAATTCTAGTTCCAGGATAGTTAACATACAGTGTAATATTAGTTTCGGGTGTACAATGGAGTGATTGAACAATTCTGTACATCACGCAATGCTCTTCAAGACAGAGCACCTATTTCACCCATCCCCCCTCGCTCATTCACTCTTTAATTATGTAGAGGTTTTAACACAGATTTTGGCTATATATGCAATATTTTCTTTTTCTTTTCCACATAATCAGAAATTTGTTTTAACAGTCTCTTTAAACAGAATGGTGTTGAGGGAATTTTTAAATTCATTGTGATTGAAGGAGGGTTGCTTTTATTTCTGTAAATAAGCTCTAGTTTTTATAGCATTGTAATATGATAAAAGTGTTCTATTTATAATTTTTGGAATTTAAACTTTTGCTTTGTAGTCTCATATATACAGTTTTTATAATATATGGGCACATTAAAGAGGTGTTCTTAGTAAGATATTGGGGCACCTGGATGGCTCAGCTAGTTAAGGAGCCAACTCTTGATTTTGGCTCAGGTCAGTTCGGATTGAGCCCTGCGGCGCCCAGCTCCGTGCTGGTAGTGTGGAGCCTTTGAGAGGGAACAAGCCAGGAAGGGGCAGAGAGAGTCCAAAGCAGGCTCCTTGCTGTCAGCACAGAGCCAGACCAGAGCATGAACTCTTGAACCGTGAGATTGTGATCTGAGCTGAGCTAACGAGTCAGACACTTAACTGACTGAACCACCCAGGCTCTCCTCATTACGTCTTTTATTAATAGGATTCTCTACTTTAAGGACACCAGTTTTCCTTATGTTGAATTGCCTTTGTCTTGTGTATCTTTTATCTTTGTAATTATTTTATTTTTTAAAACTTTTTTTTAATGTTTTATTTATTTCTGAGAGAGAGAGACAGCATGAGCAGGGGAGGGTCAGAGAGAGAGGGAGACACAGAATCCGAAGCAGGCTCCACACTGTCAGCACAGAACTGACATGGGGCTTGACCCCACAAACCGTGTGAGATCATGACCTGAGCTGAAATCAAGAGTTGGATGCTTAACTGACTGAGCCGCCCAGGAGCTTCCAGAACAGACTTAAAAAAATTTTTTTTAATAGACATTATTTTTTTAGAGTAGTTTTGGGATTTTCTGCTCACACATTCACTCCCTCCCTGTCAATATTCCTCATCAGAGGAGGGTACATTAATTGCAAGCAGTGAACCTGTATCAACACATGAACATCATTCAAAGTTCATGAGAATAGATTTTTCATCTCTATTTTTCATGATATATTCCACCCAAATATAGAGTGTCACACTTTGGTTTTGTTTTTCCATATGCTTAGTTGTGAGTTCCATTACAAAATTGTTTTTGTGCTACAACATCCAAACAAAAATTGTCTTTGAACCTATCTGTGCCTTTTTAAATCCCTTTCCTTTTTCTTCTCCTGTGAGCTCTGCTTTGGGGATTCTTTATTGGAAAGATACATGGATTTGCTATATCCAGCCTTATTGCAGACATAGGCTGTGCTCTCTACTGTATCTTGATTGAATGTGTTGTTGTGTGAGGTGGATTCCATTGACACACCTTCAGGCTTTAGTGTTCAAACCCAGGGTGGACACCTAGAGCCTTTGTCTATGCAGAATCTTTTTTTTTTTTTTTTAAAACCTGAGCCTATTCACCATCTCCTTGGAGAAACTACTTCCATTTTCCTGAACCAACAGAGTGTTTGGGAATGTGAAGCCGCTTTGGGACACTTGTGTTAAGAGTTTACAGCCATCCTTGGTAATACATTTTCCTTACCCTTACTCCTTTAAAAGGTCTTATCTTATTTTTCTTTTTATGAAACTACATGTTAGCCAAATGTCTGTTTAGAGATAATTAGGTGTGGATAATTAGGATTCTTTTTGTTTTTCTCCTTCCTCCCTTCTACAAGAGTCTTCAGGATAGTGAATTCTGTTCCTTTCTCTGTTAAGATGGGAGGGGAGGTAAAAGGGGTTATTATGTCTAGGAAAATTTCTTCTGGGATTACCTTCAATATGACTTGTTATATCTACCTCTCTGGGTTGGAAAGCTATTGCTAAAACTTTTTGGAGATTTTTTTTCACTAACTGCAAACCCCACCCCCATCTTTTCTTTAGAGAACCAAGTTAGGAGCTCCATGGAAAGTTGCCCAAAGCACTCAATTTCTTGGAAAGTTCTTTCACTGACTTTTTCCTCTTTTTGTTTGAAGCTGTTACATTTTTGCTTCGGTGGTGTCTGTTGTAACATATTTCTTAATCAATCATAAGTTGGCCAGAGATGGTGAAGTTTGGCTTTGTACTATCACCTTAAGCAAGGAGTAACTTTTCTTGATTTCATAAAAGAAATTTGAAGTTTTTATGAACTTTATTGTCAGTTTTATTTAGCATTCAGATTATCTGAGTAAATCTTAAGCAATGCCTGTATTTAGGCTTTCCTTTACCACTACAGTCAGCACTGAAAATGGTACTTTGCTTTCAGAGTAGTTCTTTGGTCCTAAACCCATGCTGATGAAGTAAAGAAAATATAGGTAGAGCTATTGTCAGGTTTGTCTGGCATCAGAGTTGCTATGTAGTATTGAAACCACCTTTAGAATGGTATACCTACTATAATTTACAAAAGGCATATGGTTAATTTTTTTTAATGTTTATTATATATTTTATTTCTGAACCGTATATATGAGGTTAAGGAATATTTTTACAAAAGAATGACCTATCACAACATGGATGAATCTCCAAAATACTATGTTAAGTGAAGGAAGCCTTAGATACATTATATGATTACATTTGTGTGAAATATCCAGAATAAGCAAATTGATGGGGTTCTAGAGACGTGGGGGGGGAGGGAGGAAATGGGAGAAACTACTTAATGGATAAGAGGTTTTACTCTGAAATTATAACACTGTTTTGAGTTAGATAGGGGTGTTAGTTGCACAACATAGTGAATTATTCACTTTAAAGTACTTGATTAAATATATATATGATTTTTACCTGACTTTTTAAAATTTTTTATTTATTTTTGAGAGAGAGCAAGTGGGGGAGGGGCAGAGAGAATCCCAAGCAGGCTCTGTGCTTAGAGCCTAACACAAGACACAAACTCATGAACCTTGAGATTATGACCAGAGCCGAGATCAAGAGTTGGACACTTAACTGGTGGAGCCACCCAGGCTTGCTGAATTTTGCCTTACTTTAAAAAAAAAAAAAAAAAAAAAAAAATCTGAAAAA
>NW_027528806.1:1940279-2123474 GCF_008692635.1 Crocuta crocuta
ATCTGTCAAATGTTAAAGGACAATTCTCAAAGAAGAGGCTGAGAGAACTGCCGTAACTCTGCTTTGTGCTCAAATAGCTGTTGAAATACGTGATTATTTCTTTCTACGTATTTTGTTTTTTTACAAGAGTATAAGTAATTTAGATTTTAGTGGTGGTGGCTTGTAGTAAGAGAGTTCCTGTCTATCACTTTTTTTTTTTTTTAAAGTAATCTCTGCACCTGACATGGGGTTCGATCAAACTCACCACCCCAAAATCAAGAGTCACGTCCTCTACTGACTGAGCCAGCCAGGCGCCCCCTGTCTGTCACTTTTAGAACAGTGAAGAATTTTTAAACAATAGGACCTTGACATTCAGGGCATAACATTATCTTAGCTTGCAAAATAATCAACAAATTATACTTGAAGTGTATTGTGTCATTCAGTTTAGTTTAAAAATAATAATACAGCACTTAGCTACCCCCCAACAAAAACCATCTAGACACACATGCACCCCGATCACCAAAAACTAAAAATGTTTTTCTCACAAGAATGACCGTTTTTACCAAGGATTGTTGAGTCTGAAATAAGGTATTACTGCATAAATATAATACAAAAATATAACATCTTGCAAATGGATTTGAGAATGAAAGTCTGTCATGCATGTATCCATAATAATCTATATCAACTAGAATATAGAAGTGGTTTTTGTATGTACAGTTGCTTGTTGTAAATGGTATTCATAAAGTCCTGTTTTATTATTACAAACATATTTATCTGTTAAATGGGAATAATAGTCCTACCTGCACCCAAAAGTGATCATGGGGATTTAAATTGGTTAATGTACACAAGAGCTTAGAATAGTGCTTAGTTTATAATAAGCACTCAGTGAGCAGTAGTTTTAATGAAGAGGATAACCGCTATTATTTCTGTTATTTAACCAAACTTCTAATGTTAGATGTTTTTTGTGCTTACATTAAATCTAATAGTCCTCTTGTAAATCTTTGAGCTTGTCAGTTGTATGTTTAAAAAGGGCTTACCCGTTTACACTGCCACCAAATGAAAGTATCTGTGTTTCCACGGTCTCATAAGGTATTTTTTTTTTTTAGCAGTGCAGCACTTGGCTGGCTCAGTCAGTGGAATGTGCGACNGAGAGAGAGGGAGACACAGAATCTGAAGCAGGCCCCAGGCTCTGAGCTGTCAGCAGAGAGCCTGATGTGGGGCTCAAATCCACAAACAACATGATCATAACCTGAGTTGAAGTTGGTACTCAACCAACTGAGCCACCAAGGCACCCCAGTAACATGCAAGTCTTGATCTCCAGATTGTGAGTTTGAACCCCACATTGGGTGTAGAAACTACTTAAAATCTTTTAGGGGGCCCTGGGAGGCTCAGTTG
The DNA here is from genome assembly GCF_008692635.1 of Crocuta crocuta. Classification (NCBI taxonomy): domain Eukaryota; kingdom Metazoa; phylum Chordata; class Mammalia; order Carnivora; family Hyaenidae; genus Crocuta; species Crocuta crocuta. The sequence continues at coordinate 1,941,654 of NW_027528806.1, forward strand.
ACTGGGCATCTGACTATTGGTCTCAGATTGGGTCTTGATCCCAGGGTTGTGAGTTCAAACCCCACATTGGTCTCTTCACTAGGTGTAAAGCCTGCTTAATTAATTAATTATAATTAAAATCTTAAAAGGAACTTTCCAAGGAAACTAGTTATTGGTCTGGATCACCCATTGATAAAGGATATACAATTGGGGATATAACAAACAACATCTCGTTATGAGAATTAAATGAAATCATGCATTTAAAGTGCATAGTTCATGGGGCACCTGAGTGATTCAGTCAGTTAAGAGTCTGACTTTGGCTTAGGTCATGATCTCACCGTTGGTGGGTTCGAGCCCCGCATCCGGCTCTGTGCTGACAGCTCAGAGCCTGGAGCCTGCTTCAGATTCTGTGTGTGTTTTTCTCCCTCTGCCCCTCCCCTGCTCTCACTCACTCTCTCTCAGAAATAAATATTTCAAAAAATAAAGTGCTTAGCATGAAAAATAAAATGCTTAGTTAGCATGATGCTTGCCACGTTGTAAGCATTATTAATACAACTAGAGATGAGAAGGGGAAATAGACTTCATAAGTGGTTTGGGTTGGGGGACAAATAATTTTTATTTTTTTTAACAAATATACTAAAGAATCATGTAGTACTGCCAGCATTGGATGAAATCCTGGGCCACAAGTCTGCACACTCCTTGGCAGGTGCTTTTGTGATAGCAGAGCCTGTCATTTTGCCTTTATTGTTTACTGTGACCCCCATGTTATCTGCAAAATAGAAAAACACATCATCGGAGCGCCTGGGTAGCTCAGTCAGTTAAGCATCTGACTTCGGCTCAGGTCATGAGCCTGCTTCAGATTCTGTGTCTCCCTCTTTCTCTGCCCCTCCTTCATTCATGCTTTGTCTCTCAAAAATAAAAACATTAAAAAAAGAAAAATACCTCTCTGGTATGACTTTCATTGACAAATTACCACTGCTGGTTGTACCTTCTTTCTGAACTCTGGTTTGCCTTTCTTCACTGTGGCCCTCACTGTGTCACCCACAATAGCAGCAAAAAGTCTGTTCAGTCGTCACTTGATCCCCTTCATAGAGATGATACATAGTTTTTTAGTTTCTGTATTGTTAGCACAGTTGACCGTGGCTCCTACTAGAAGACCCAGTGAAATCTGGAATTTTACACTGGAGGACCCATCCACATCTCCTCACTTCAGCATCTTAAATGCCAGAAAGGAACCCATGCATGTGTGTTTTGTTTTTTTGCCCTTTTGGGTTTTTTTTTGTTTTGCTTTTTTTAAGTTTATTCTTTTGAGAGAGTGAGAGAGAGAGCAAGCAAGCAGGGGAGGGGCAGAGAGAGAATCCCATGCAGGCTTTGCACTGTCAGCATAGAGCCTGATGCAGGGCTTGAACTTCTGAACTGTGAGATCATGGTCCAAGCTGAAACCAAGAGTCAGACACTTAACTAGCTAAGCCACCCAGGCCCCCCCGGCCCCCCATGAGTAGTTTTTAAAGCAAATACTAAAATTATAGATCTCTAATCATTTAATATGGAGAGTTTTTCTCACTACATAACTTCAGCTACTGAGATCCTTTATAGTCTAAATATTATTTCTCTGATTCTGTTCATCTTTGATGTTGTCTTTTTACTTTCAAATATATACATTTCAGAGTTTATAAATCACGTGTATACTGTTTTTATTGCTTTCCCAACTATAAACATCTGCTTAGAAAGTAACCATGTTCTGTAGAAAATTAATATAAATTGCTTACTTCATAGCAATTGATCTCAGAAGGCAGGTAGCTGACCTAGTTTTATTGTGGGTATTTATAGACTTTTGGTTTTCCATAAATAATTTATTTCCTTATTGGTTTCTAATTAGTCTCTACCTTTATTTACAAGTAAAAATCATAAATCCTCATTTTTTTTAAAGTTCGTTAATAAGTAGATTTTGATTAAACTTTGAATTACTTGAAACACACCCTATATCTTGCCATACCAAGATTACGGCTGATTAATACTTTTTTTCTCTTAACATTTCTAAAAGTACTTAATAAAAATTTGAGGTACGATTGACCCTTGAACAGTACAGGGGTTAGGGGCACCAATCCCCATACAGTTATTAAAAATTCATGTATAACCTTTGACTGCCTAAAACCTTAACTACTACTAGCATGCTCCTCATAGGAAGCCTCACCAACAACAGTCAATTAACATTTGTCCGTTGTATATATTACATCCTGTGTTCTTCTAGTAACACCTAACTTTCCTTAAATTTTTTTGATATATCAAGGCTACATGGTTTGTCTTTTGTTGTTGTTGTTGTTAATGTTTGTTACTTATTTTGAGAGAGCTAGTCGGGGAGAGGTATAGAGAGAATCCCAGGCAGACTCCATGCCTAGCATGGAACCCAGCATGGGACTCAGTCTCATGACCATGAGATCATGACCCAAGCCAAAATCAAGAGTCAGATGCTCAACTGACTGAGCCACCCAGGTGCCCCTCATCTGTTTTTTCAAATTATCACAGATGTCCAAAAAATTGTCCTACTTAAGATTTTTATTTTTATTATTTTTAAAATTATTTTTAATGTTTTATTTATTTTTGAGAGAGACGGAGCACATGTTGGGGACGGGCAGAGAGAGAGGGGGAGACAAAGAATCCGAATCAGGCTGCAGGCTCTGAGTTGTCAGCGCAGAACCCAATGAGGGGCATGAGCCCACAAACTGTGAGATCATGACCTGAGCCACAGTTGGTCACTCAACTGACTGAGCCACCCAGGTGCCCCAAGATTTTTATTTTTAAGTGATCTCCACATCCACTGTGGGGCTCAAACTCACAGCCCTCAGATCAAGAGCAAGCTCTACTGACTGAGCCCGCCTGCCCTCTGACTCTGACTCAATTTTGTATTTCGAGCATAGCATCAGTAATTTTGATAATTATTACCCTTAATTTCTTTTATCACCAGGATTCTTCTCACATTATTTTCTTTTTTTTTTTTTCCTGTCCCCTCCCCTTCTCACATTATTTTCAAAAGTATTTTGTTTCCTAAACATTTACTGAGTAATTTCTACATGTTGGCTACTTACACTAGGCATAGGAGTTCAAAGTAAATGATACTGATATTCTCTTCAATGATTTCAGTCTATTGAATGTCTTAAAAAATTAAGTTTCTTTTTATTTATTTCGAGAAAGAACTAACAAGTGGGGGAGGAGAAGAGAGAGGGAGAGAGAAAATCCCAAGCAGACTCCTTCCTCTCAGCGCAGAGCCTCATGTGGGGCTTTAGCTCACAAACCATGAGATCATGACCTGAGCTGAAGTCAGACGTTTGACTGAGCCACCCAGGTTCCCCTTAAATGCTAAAAATTTTTAAATGGAAATCCTTAAAACAATATGTCTTAAAAAACAAAAAAAACCAAAATGTCTTAAACATCTTCCTGCATTCTTCTTCCAAGTAAACTGAACCGTCTTAATTTTTTTCATTGTGAGTTGCATTTATCATATGAACATTCACTGTTTTCATTTTTGTTAATCAGTCTCTCATGCTGCCAGCTATCACTTTTTGTGCTTGTTAATAGGGTACTGTCTCTTTAAACTTCCATCTTTCTTATAATTTATTCCTGATTTGTTTGGGACTGCTTCTTCACATGTCCAGTTTGGTTATTCCTATTTAAAGACCTGAATAATGGGCCGCCTGGATGGTTCAGTTGGTTAAGTTCCAACTCCACTTAGGTCATGATCTCACTGTTCACAGGTTTGAGTCCCCTGTTGGTCTCTGTGCTGACAGCTCAGAGCCTGGAGCCTGCTTCACATTCTGTGTGTCTGTCTCTGTCTCTGTCTTTCTCTCTCTCTCTCTGTCTCTCTCTCTCTCTCTCTCTCTCTCTCTCTCTCTCTCTCTCTCTCTCTCTCTCTCTCTCTCCCCCTTCCCCTCGTGCGCATGCTTCCCCCCCCCCAAATAAATGAAAACATTAAAAAAAAAGATCTCACTAATGGCCTTGGGGTGAATAGGTGGGTATAGTAAATCTGATTATATAACTCCATAAGCTTCTTAGGTACACAAGTAAAAATGGATTCTGACTAAGGTATTTTCAGCTTCATTATCATTTTTTTAATATTATTTTGAGAGAGAGAATCTCAAGCAGGCTTCGTGCTGTCAGCACAGAGTCCAACACAGGCTTGATCTCAGGAAGCTTGAGATAATGCCTTGAGCCAAAATCAAGAGCCAGATGCTCAACCGACTGAGCCACCCAGGTGCCCCAACTTCATTATCATTTTAAGGACTTTATTGTAGTTCTTATCTGTTTAGTTTCTTTGAATGTTATATTGGTAGTCATACTTTTTAAATTTCAGTAAAAACTATGACAAAATGCAAAAGGCCATATTTTATATTTGTTCCATTTGTGTGAAATGTCCAGGATAGGCAAATCTGTAGAAATAGAAAGTGGTTTAGTGGTTGCCAGGGGTTGGAGGAAAGGGAGAATGGAGAATGATAGCGAGTGGGTACGGAGATTGGGGGTGGGGGGAGTGATACAGATATTCTGGAATTAGATAGTCATTATGGTTGAACAACTTTGTAAGTATACTGAAAACCACAGAATTCAACACTTTAAAAAAATTTTTTTTAATGTTTTATTTATTTCCGAGAGTGAGAGAGACAGCGTGAGCAGGGGAGGGGCAGAGAGAGAGGGAGACACAAAATCTGAAACAGGCTCCAGGCTCTGAGCTAGCTGTCAGCACAGAGCCCAGCACAGGGCTCGAACCCATGAACTGTAAAACCATGACCTGAGCCGAAGTCAGACGCTTAACCAACTGAGCCACCCAATTGCCCCTGAATTTTACACTTCAAAAGAATGGATGTTCTGTGAATTATATCTCAAGTTTTAAAAATCTAAATGAGGGGTCCCTGGGTGGCTTAGTCAGTTAAGCGTCCGACTTTCACTTAGGTCATGATCTCGCGGTTCGTGGGTTCGAGCCCCGCGTCGGGCTCTGTGCTGACTGCCAGCTCAGAGCCTGGAGCCTGTTTCAGTCTGTGACTCCCTCTCTCTCTGACCCTCCCCTGCTCACGCTGTCTCACTCTCTCTGTCTCCTAGAAATAAATAAAACATTTAAAAAATTAAAAAAAAAAAATCTAAATGAAACATTTTTCTAAGAGACCATTCAAAACATATTCTGAGTTGGTTGCTTTCTAAATCTATACTTTTACTTTTGTCCTTTATTCATTGGTTTACATTTTGAGTCTCTCAAATATAATTTATTTACAGTGAAAACATAATTTGTATTTTCCTTAGGGAAAATATATATGCAGTTGTGGATTAAATGAAAATTTAGATAATACATGTTTTTAAAGAAAAAACAAGTTTTCTTTACTTTAGATATTGATCCACTCTAACTGTAGGTATTAAAGAACAAACATATGAATCTAAATATCTAAATTTTAAGGACTGTCATTTTAATAGGAAAGACAAGCAACAATTAAAACTAAAAACAAACCACCAAACTCTATTATTTTGCATTTTTCTTCATTAAGCATAAATTGCAACATCTTTTTTTTTCCTTAGTTTCTCAAGTTGGTTTCCCTTTTTTTTTTTTACATACTTTATTGTCAAGTTGGTTTCCATATAACACCCAATGCTCATCCCCACAAGTGCCCTCCCCCCTGCCCATCACCTCCCTTCCCCTCTCCCCCACTCCCATCAGCCCTCAGTTTGTTCTCAGCATTCAAGAGTCTCTCATGGTTTGCCTCTCTCCCTTTCCCCCACCATTTCCCCCCTTCTTCTCCCCCTTGTTCCTCCGTCAAGTTCCTCCTAATCCTCCTATATGTGCAAACATATGATATTTGTCCTTCTCTGCCTGACTTATTTCGCTCAGCATAACACCCTCAAGGTCCATCCATGTTGCTACACATGGACAGATTTCATGGTTTCTCATTGCCATGTAGTATTCCATGGTATAGATAAACCACATCTTCTTGATCCATTCGTCCGTTGATGGACACTTAGGCTCCTTCCACGTTTTAGCTATTGTGGAGAGTGCTGCTATGAACATTGGGGTACATGTGCCCCTATGCGTCAGCCCTCCTGTATCCCTTGGGTAAATTCCTAGCAGTGCTACTGCTGGGTCATAGGGGAGTTCTGTTGTTAATGCAGCATCTTTTTAAAGTGTAAATTATATAATTATATATTGCCTCATGAGTTTTGTTTTCGTTACTTGTTTTATTTCATTTTGATTGTTTTTATATGTAATTTTCTGTTTTTGTGATTTGTTCTATGTAACGTTTTCAGTATTTAAAAATTTTAACAACTTCGTAAGTAATATGTTGTTGTGATGTTTGAAAATGAGTAATTCCTTTAGTCTGTAAGTTTTTAAGCACGTTTTTATGTTTTTATTTTTAGGCTATGGAGTTACTAGTAGAGAAGGCAATTAGTAGTGCTTCTAGTCCTCAGAGCCCTGGAGATGCACTGAGAAGAGTTTTTGAATGCATTTCTTCAGGGATTATTCTTAAAGGTAAGTTTTGTTTCATTTTTAACGTTTGTGCGTTTGAGAGTTGAATAAGAACTCTTATTACAAATAGATAATACTAATGCCATTTTTCCCTTTGGTGATTGTTTGCAGGTAGTCCTGGCCTTCTGGATCCTTGTGAAAAGGATCCGTTTGATACCTTGGCAACAATGACTGACCAACAGCGTGAAGACATCACTTCTAGTGCACAGGTACCAGTGTATTCCTATTCCCAAAGCTTTGTTGGGTCACTGCTCTTAAGGTTTTTTGTGTTTTGTTTTTTAATGTTCATTCATTTTATTTTTATTTTTGAGAGAGAGAGAGAGATAATCTCCAACAGGCTTCGCACTGTGAGTGCTGAGCCCTATGTGGGGCTTGAGCTAACGAACTATGAGATATGACCTGAGCCGAAACCAAGAGTCAGATGTTTAACTGACTGAGCCACCCAGGCGCCCCAAGGTTTTGTCTTTTTTGTAATTGTCCTTTAGAAGAAATCACTGTAAGTTCTAATTAGTGGGGTGTCTGGGTAGCTCAGTCATTTCAGCACCCAGCTCTTGATTTCACCTCAGGTCATGATCCCAGAGTCATGGTATTGAGCCCTGTGGCAGTATTAATGCTGAGCATGGGGTCTCCTTAAGGTGTTCTCTCTCTCTCTCTCTCTCTCTCTCTCTCTCTCTCTCTGCCTCTGCCTCCCATGTTCTCTCTCTCAAATTTAAAAAATAAATAAACACACACGTACATACATAGATAAATTTTAGTTAATTATCATACAATGCAATATTGGTTTCAGGAATAGAATTTAGTAATTCATCACAGACATACAACACCCAGTGCCCATCATAAGTGCCTTCCTAATACCCATCACCCATCTACCTCCATCAGTGGTCAGTTTGTTGTCTATTGTTAAGAGTGTTTATATGGTTTGCTTCCCTCTCTTTTTTTCTTTTCCTCCTATATGTTCATTTGCTTTGTTTCTTAAATTCCACATATGAGTGAAATCATATGGTATTTATCTTTTTCTGACTGACTTTGCTTGGCCTAATATACTCTAGCTCCATCCACACTGCAGATGGCAAGCTTTCATTCTTCTTTTTATACTTTAGAACTTTTTCTTTAATATATATTTTTGAGAGAAAGGGGAAAAATACACACACAGAAGCAGGGGAGGGGCAGAGAGAAAGGGAGCCAGGATCCCAAGCAGGCTCTACACATCCAGCACAGAGCCCAGCTTGAGGCTCGAACTCAGGAACCACGAGATCATGACCTGAGCTGAAACCAAGATTCGGACACTTAACTGAGCGCATGTACCACTTTGAATCTTTCTTGTTGTATCCTTTCTGTAAATACCTAGTAGTGCAATAGCTTGATTGTAGGATAGTTCTATTTTTAATTTTGGGGGGAACCTCCACAGTTTTTCAGAGTGGCTGCACCAGTTTGCATTCCCACCAAGAGTATAAGAGGTTCTCCACATCCTCACCAACACCTGTTGTTTCTTGTGTTTAGTTTTAGCCATTCTGACAGGTGAGGTGCTATCTTTTCGTGGTTTTGACTTGTATTTCCCCGATGATGAGTGATGTTGAACATATTTTCATGTGTTAGTCATCATGATATCTTCTTTGGAATGTATAATATTTTTTTGTGCTTCTTTAGTAAGCCCTTGGAGGAGATATAATTTAAACTAGATTTCACTAATGTAATCGTAAATTGCATTATTCTAACTATAATGTAAAAGTCAAAGAAAGTGTATTATATAAATATAAAAATATCTCTATATAACAGGGCACCTAGATGGCTCAGTCAATTGTTAAGCAGCTGACTTCTGTTCAGGTCATGATCTGACAGTTCATGATTTCAAGCTTCGTATCAGGTTCTGTGCTGACAGCTCAGAGCCTGGAGCCTGCTTTGGATTCTGTGTGCATATCTCTCTCTTTGCCCCTCCCTTGCTCACTCTCTGTCTCTTAAAAAAAAATGAATAAACATAAAAGATTTTTAAAAACCCTTTATTTTCAGTGTCTTATTAAATCTGAGTATTAGGTTATATAGCATGATCAATATAGGAACTGTTTGTGTCCTCAGGTTTTAAGAAGTGCTCTGCTGGGGCGTTATGGTAGTAATTACTATAATTTTGCCTCCCCTGCCACTGGAAAGGCTGTCTAATGTAGTTAATTAAAAATGTAGTCTCTAGAGTCAAGATTCTCTGGGTTTGAATACAAGCTCTACCATCTCCTCTATAAAATCAAGACCAAAGCAGTATCTGTCTCAAGCAGGATTCTTGGGAGGATTAAATGAGTTAATGTATATAACTGTATTAACAGTATCTGGTATATGGAAGGATCCTAATAAATGTTAGCTGTTATCATTATCAGCTAACTGTTTTATTAGGAGAATTACGGAAAGAAAAACTATGTGAACCTAATGAATGAAAAAAAATTCTAAACTATTGTTTTCCTTTTTTTAATTGCAAAAATGTACTAAGAGAAGAAAAGGCAACTAGCTATGAACAGTAATACTTTAAGACCTAAGACATGAAGTTGTTGGACTGAAGTTCTTGATTTGTTGTCTCTTTTGGCAAGGATAAGAATTTGGAAGATGTCAAGATTAAAGTAAATTGTGTCAAAAGTATATTAAGGGATAATTGGTAATAATAGAACCTTATGAATATCGTAACATACTTTTTATGATTACTAATTCGTGTGTATTAGACAAGTTCGGTTTTTATTTGTCTGGGTTTTTTTGGGATGAAGGTAGTTACCCTAAGTGGCTTTCTTTCTTTCTTCCTTGGTACTTAAAGAAGGAATTACTTATAAATTCTAAGGGAAAGGAAATTTAGGGTTAGGAGCAGGGCATTCGAAAACTAATAGAATTCACATTTGAAAGGCCTTTTTTTTAAAAATGTGACTTTGAAGAAGGTGGTCTGGCTTTAAGAGGTAGTGACAGATATCCTTGTTAATAGTGAAGGAGTTAACTGCATTACTCCATTTCTGTAACATTCATAAAATGACGTAAATACAGAGATGGAGAACAGAGTAGTGGTTCCTAGGAGTTTGGGATGGGGGTAGGGATTATTACGGCTATAAAGGAAGTCTTACTAAGGTGATGGTACAGTTTAATATTTTGATTGTGATGTGGCTGTACAAAGCTATGCATATGACAAAATTGCATAGAGCTACACACACACATAAGAGTATATATTATAACTGGTAAAGCCTGAATAAGCTGTGTAAGTTATACCCTTATTTTTCTGAGTAGCATGTACTAGCATCCATATTAAGAATTTTTTAAGTTTATTTTTGAGAGAGCAAGCAGGGGAGGGGGGCATAAAGGGAGAAAGAGAATCCCAAGCAGGCCCTACACTGTTAACAAAGAGCTCGACACAGGTCATGACCTAAGCCGAAATCGAGTCAGACACCCAACCACCTGAGCCACCCAGGTGCCCCCTCCCCCTTTTAAGTTTATTTTAGAGAGAGAGAGAGTGAGGGGAGAGGGATAGAAGAAAAGAATCTTAAGCAAGCTCCACACTTGTATGGAGCCTGATGTGGGGGGCTTGATATGGGAACCCTGGGATCATGACCTGAGCCAAAACCAAGAGTCGGATGCTCAACAGGCAAACCCCCATGTTAATAATTCTATTCCTCCCTTTGTTTCTGTCTGGGTCTTTTCCTCCTCTTTTTACCCGTAATGCTTATCTTTATAATAATAATGTATATTTCTGTAGTCTTATTCTTCAGTGATCCTTTTCAAGTTGCTTCTGCAACATACAGCCTTGGTCATCTATTTAAATCCCTTTCTATAGGTGTTAACCATTCCCTCTCAGAAGAGGAATTATAAAGTGAACTTTAAATCTTCTTTGATGATACTTTAAAATTTCAAGATGTCTTTGTATGGGAATTATTTCAGTATCAAACCTCAAATTTTGCTTGCCACTAAATAATTGCCAGTTATGTGGCAGAATTCCCTCATGTTAAATGTTAGAAATACATAGAAATCACATACAGAACAAGAGGCTTTAAGATGCTCATTCTAGGGGCACCTGAGTGGCTCGATGGGTTAAGCGTTCGACTTCAGCTCAGGTCATGACCTCATGGTTCGTGGGTTCAAGCCCCACATCGGGCTCTGTGCTGACAGCTAGCTCAGAGCCTTGGAGCCTCCCTCTCTCTCTGACCCTCCCCTGCTCACGCTGTCTCTCTCTCTCAGAAATAAACAAAACATTAAAAAAACAATTTTTTTTAAAGATGCTCATTCTAGCCTCAGATGCTGTCTTAGTTTTACTTACTAGAGTATTCCTTTATTTAGAAACCCCTAGTATGTTTCTAGGGATGCCTGCGTGGCTCACTCAGCTTTAAGTGTTTGACTCTTGATCTTACAGTTCAGCTCTTCATCTCAGGGTCGTGAGTTCTGACCCTACATTGAGCATCATGCTGGATGTGAAACCTACTTAGAGAAAGAGAGAAACTCTATTATTAGAATAGTCTGGTGATTAGCAGCAGTATCCCTATGGTAGAAATGTATTTTGAGAGCGACAGCATGAGCGGGGAAGGAGCAGAGACAGAGGGGAAGAAAGAGAATCCCAAGCAGGCTCTGTGCTACTTGCACAGAGCCTGACGCAGGGCTCGATCCCACAAACCATGGGATCATGACCTGAGCCAAAACCAAGAGTCCGATACTTAACTGACTGAGCCACCCAGATGCCCCTAAAGTTTTTTTTTTTGTTTTTTTTTTTTAATTTTTTAGAGAGAGAATGTACAGTTGTGAGCCATGAGCAGGGAAGGGACAGAGACTGAGGGAGAGAGAAAATCCCAAGCAGGCTCCACACTAACAGTACAGAGCCTGATGCAGGGCTTGAACTCATGAACCATGACTGGAGCCAAAACCAAGAGTCAGACTCTTAATCAACTGAGCCACCTGGGCGCCCTATGATAGAAATGTATTGATATTCATTATTGTATACCAGATATCTTTGGATATTCTCTGTTAATACAGAAAGAAACATTACTCTTTATCTTTCATAAGTCTCTCTCAATAAAGAATTTGTATTCTATTATGGTAAATATTCCTAGTTCTTACTTCAGAAAGCTGCCTTATAGCTTAAAGGAGATAAGAGAAGCACCCACTACCAGTGAAAATCCAGAATTAGAAACGAAATAGAATCCCATATCAAGTCCTTATTAACACAGATGATTTGGGGACTTTCCGGATTTCAAAAGCCGATATAATGTGGCACAAAGTTCTAAGGAACTGAAATTGTATAATCAGCAAAAGTTTTAGAATAGTAAATTCTCACACAGATGATTATAACCAACACAGTATCTCAGATGAAGAAAGTAAACAGATATTAAAAATATTCTCAGTAGCAGCCATTTCGAAAACAGTTTGACTCCTAGGTATATGTCCAAGGGAACTGAAAACATGTCCACACAGAAACTTGTACAGGAATGTTCATAGCAGCCTTATGCATAATTGCTAAAAAGTGGAGACATCCCAAATGCCCATCAGTTGGTGAATGAATAAACAAAGTATAATCTGTCCAGTGGAATATTATTTAGTCATTAAAAGGAATGAAATACTGATACATGCCACAACCATGGATTAAACTTAAAAACCTTATGCTAAGTGAAAGGAGCCAGACACAGAAGGCCATATAATACAGGAATCCATTTATATGAAATGTCCACAGTATGCAAATCTTGTAGACATAGAAAAGCAGATTAGTGGTTGTCACTACTTAAGGGTGGAAGGGTTGAAGAATGACTGTCATTGAGTCCTAGGGGTTTTGGGGGCGGTCAGGGGGAAGATTGTGTGAAAATGTTCTGACATTAGAGAGTGGTTACAGTTGAAGAACTTTGTAAGTATACTAAAAAACACTGAATTAGGGGCGCCTGGGTGGCTTAGTCGGTTGAGCATCCGACTTTCGCTTAGGTCACAATCTCGCGGTTCGTGGGTTCGAGCCCCGCATCGGGCTCTGTGCTGACTGCCAGCTCAGAGCCTGGAGCCTGTTTCAGTCTGTGACTCCCTCTCTCTCTGGCCCGCCCCTGCTCATGCTGTCTCTCTCTCCTAGAAATAAATAAAACATTAAAAAAATTAAAAACAACAACACTGAATTGTACATTTTAAAAGGGCGATTCTTAGGATGTGTTAATTATATCTCAAAAAAATAGACTGAGGTGCCTTGTCAATCGGTTAAGCTTCCCACTCTTGGTTTCAGGTCAGGTCGTGATCTCACAGTTAGTGAGTTTGAGTCCCGAGTCATCAGGGTCTGCACTGACAGCACAGTGTCTCTCTGTGTCTCTCCGTAGTCTGTCTCTATCTCTCCCTGTCTCTCTGTCTCTCTCTCTCAAAAATAAATAAATAAACGTTAAAAAAAAATAGTATAAGGGCGCTTGGATGGCCCACCGTCAGTTAAGCACCTGACTTCAGCTCAGGTCATGATCTCACATTTCATGAGTTTGAGCCCTACATCAAACTCTCTGCTGTAAGCACGAGCCATCTTTGGATCCTCTCTCTCCCTTCTTCTTTCCCCACACAAAGTAAACATTAAAAAAAAAAAGTCTGCACAGTTACATTGAAGGTTATAACCGTATAGTAAAATTTGCCATATATAATCAGATGGTTACATCTCCTTGAATTAGTTTAAGGGGTATATTTTCCCAGAAATTTGAGGAATAGATTATGTCTTGTGAAATCTTGTGACATTGATGCCTGACATATGTATGCCATGCATATATAACCATGTAGTGAAATTTTATTTTTAGTTCATGAGGTAGCAAGTTAAATGTCATTTTTGTAAATCTGGGGAAGTGTGTGTATGTATGTATGTGCAGGCTATACACATGGAAATATACACAGAAAAAATGCATGCAGCCTATACACAGAAAAAATGGGAAAATATGTGACTGTAAACCAAACAGGGATTTACGCCATGAGTGAGACATTTTCTTTTGCTGTATATTATTTCAAGGTTTAAAAAAATTTTAATGTTTATTTTTAGAGAATAACAGAGCACAGGCAGGAGAGGGACAGAGAGGGAGGGAGACACAGACTCTGAAGCAAGTTCCAGACCCTGAGGTGTCAGCACAGAGCCTCACGCAGGGTTGAACTCACAAACCCTGGGATCATGACCTGAGCTAAAGTTAGAAGCTTAACCCACTGAGCCAGCCAAGTGCCCCTCAAGATTTTTTTAAACAAACATAATACTGAATTTTTTTTTTAAGATTTATTTTTTAACTTAGGTTTTAAAAAGCAAAATAGCATGTGTACAGAAAAGCCTAAACATATAAACACAAGAACAGATGGAGTATTTCAGTTGTAAATATTATTCAAGTTATTTCATTAAATATGCCTTTTTATAAATTGTTACGTGGAAACATAAACCTAGTTAATGAATATTTTGGTCTTTAAAATTAACTCTTGAATTCTGACTCTTTTTGTTGCAGTTTGCATTGAGACTCCTTGCATTCCGCCAGATACACAAAGTTCTAGGCATGGATCCATTACCCCAAATGAGCCAACGTTTTAACATCCACAACAACAGGAAACGAAGAAGGGATAGCGATGGAGTTGATGGATTTGAAGCTGAGGGGAAAAAAGACAAAAAAGATTATGATAACTTTTAAAAAGTTTCTGTAAATCTGCAGTGTTAAAAACAACAGGTGCCCATTTGTTGGTTGTTTTTCATTCATGATAATGTCTACTTTGAAAAGTTTATCAAGAATTTAAAGAATTTCATGGAAGAACCAAGTTTTTCTGTGACATTAATATCTTAATGTACAGTGTTAGGTATTATATGAATGGAAAGACACCCCAAAAAAATTGTGCTCCAACTAGGGGGAAAACAGTGGTTCAGATTTTTTCCCCATGATTTTGGTTTTATTTACAGGTTGCCCTAGCTCCCCCTATTTTTGTGTCTTTTATTAACTAGTCTTATTAAATCTTTACTGTATTTAATGCAGTATTTGTGCTTCAGTTGCTATGTGTATTTTGATATTTTTATTTAGTTTTGTTTGCTCTTTGACACTAGATGTTACTTTGTGTTATAGATGATATCCTTTGCCCTTCTTAATATTTTACAGCAGTACGTTTTTTTGTAACGTGGAACTGCAGAATTTTTTCCTTTTGTTTTATTCTATATGTGATGGATTTCAACACAAAAAGTTATCCTGCCATTTAAGTGCTCAGAACTGAATGTTTCTGCAGATCTTGTGGCATTTGTCTCTAGTGTGATATATAAAGGTGTAATTAAGACAGATTTCTGTTAATCTAATCAAGTTTGCTGTTAGTTGTGCATTAGCAGTATAAAAGCTAATATATACTATATGGTCTTGCAACAGTTTTAAAGCCTCTGCATAATTGATAATAAAAATGCATGACATTTTTGTTTTTAATAGACTTTTAAAATTATAATTTTAGGTTTGACACGTAGATCTTTGTACAGTTGACTTTTTGACATAGCAAGGCCAAAAATAACTTTCTGAATATTTTTTTCTTCTGCATAAGTGGAAAGGGCATTTTTCATATATAAGTGGGCTAACCAATATTTTCAAAAGAACTTTATCATTGTGCAACTAACAACAATAACTAGCCCTTAATTATGACGACAGTTCCTTATTGGTGTGTGTGAGATTACTCTAGCAAACTATTACAGTGTAACACAGTTGAATGATTCCTCCCCCTGCCCATCACCCACATAATTTACAGTTCTCTTAATGGTGAGGTTGATAAAGTATTACTGATAAAAAATTAAGGTTATCTAAGGAAAAAAACCAGAAAATTATTTGGTGTGGCCATCTTACATGCTTATGTGTCCTACAAAAAGCTAAATATTCTAGCAGTGGTGTAATGAGAAGTTACATCTTACTGTTGATGTATGTATGCTCTGGTACACAGATGTCATTTTGTTGTCACAGCACTACAGTGGAATACACAAATAAAAACTTAAATTCACATAATGACTTAAATGTACTATATGTTAGAATCGACTCATAAACTACTTTGGCTTTGAAATGACTTGTACTTCAGTAAAACCATATTCAAGTTTATTGGGTACTTACATCTTGTTATGCTGCCTAAGCACATAACTTCCAGAAATTTTTATAATTCAATAGTATATTGGCTCAACCTCTTAAATTGGTCGGAATCTTTCCCTGGACCTTAGAGGACCCGAAAACTGTGGGAGACCAGAGAACTAGAACTAGGACGAGAGACTTGGGTTTTTCTTCCCATTTTGTCACATTTACTATGTAATGTGGGGAAGCCTGTTTGTTTGTTTGTTTGTTTTTGGGTCTCATTTTACTCTTTTGAATAATTAGCGGCCCAGTAAAATTTTGGAATATTGTTTTTCACACTTCTCTTAAGAGAAAAGGCAAGAGGGCGCCTGGGCGGCTCAGTCTGTTGAGCGTCTGACTGGCTCAGGTCACGATCCCATAGTTTGTGGGTTTGAGCCCCACATCGGGCTCTGTGCTGTGTGAGCTCAGAGCCTGGAGCCTGCTTCAGATTCTCTGTCTGTCTCTCTGTTCCTCCCCTGTTCACATTCTGTGTGTCTCTCAAAAATCAATAAATATTTTTTAAAAAGGCAAGAATTGACATTTTGCCACACGCTGATGACACACCACACCATGCTTGGTCGTTTCCCATTTTAAACTATCCTAACAGTAAGTGACAATGCTGTAGTTCTTATTTTTCACATGAGAACGTGGGAGCCCAGAGTGGCTAACTAACAGAAGATCACAGATCTACTTATGTGACAGGAGTGAGGTTGAGTCCAGTTTCAATAGGCACTATAGTTAGTGCCATTTAACTTTTTTATGAAAAGAAAGGTTTCAATACTCCTTATTTCTTGCATGATGTGGTAACCCTAATAAATTGATTCCTCTCACCTACCCCAATTTAAATGATACACTCCAAATGAGAAATTTTTTTCTTCACTATCGTTTCTTCTGTTTCTTTGAATAAGTTAGAATTGGAAATACAGAACTGCACGAACAGCACAGCAAAAGATGTCTAGTGTTCTTTTTTAATGTTTATATTTGAAGAGAAAGATTGGGGGAGGGGCAGAGAGAGGGAAACAGAATCAGAAGCAGGCTCCAAGCTGTCAGCATGGAACTCAGTGCGGGGTGCAACCACATGAACCACGAGATCAAGACCTGAGCTGAAGTTGGATGCTCAACCGACTGAGCCACCCAGGCGCCCTGGATCTCTAGTAAGTCAGGAGCATTTTCAGTAATTTTTTTTTTTCTTATTAACAAGAACAAGTATTTTGTCTTGCATGGTCATGCTATTATGTTGTCAGTGTATGTCATGAATTGAAGTTATAAACAGTTGATTTAATTGGCCCACCATTTTTTATATTGAATTTGACAGCTAATTTTTAAAGATTTTCCCAATAAAGGGCAAATTTTATAGTGTCCTAGAAAGATAATGTTCGTAGCATTGGTCTCAAATTTGACTATTCCTTGAGGATTGTCTGGAGAACATTGTAAAAATTAAGATTTTTAAACCCTAATACAAAGATTGTATAGGGCCAAAATAGGCCTAATTAGGAGTGTACTCTTCTCTCACCTCTGCCCTCTTTCCTTTCTTGTCCCCCTTTCCTCCCCTTCCCTTCTCCCCCTCTTTTCTTTTCCCATCTTTTGTTTGAGAGAGAGAATCCCAAGCAGGCTCCATGTTTCCATGCTCAGCACCGGATGCATCGTGAGGCTAAAGCCCAGGAACTGTGAGATTATGACCTGAGCTGAAATCAGGAATCTGACACTTCACCAACTGAGCCACCCAGGCACCCCAAGGCTGTACATTTTAAGATGGCTTTCTCTTAGGTATTTACTTGAATGGATACACATGTTTATACATGTTTAAAATTTTAAAGGTATAAAGAAGTATATGGCCTAAAAGGTCTCCTGCCTTTTGTGCTGCCCCTTCCCAGAGGCAGTCAGTGTTCTCCATTGTCCTTCCACACGTGGTCTGTGCATGTGGCAGGGACATGTGCACCTCCTTGCTCTTTTACAGATGGCTGCATACTGTGCTTAATTCTGCACCTGCCTTTTCTTGAGTCCTGGAGATTGTTCCATCAGTACACATAGGGAAACTGCATTTTTAACAAGCACTAGAAGATCATTCAAATTAGAAGTTTTTTAAAGTATAGCTGGTTCTGATTGAGTGGTACATTGATCATGCTTGAATAAACATGCTTTATAGCAGTGACCATCATGTACTCTAGAGTTCAAAAACTGTGTGTGTGTGTGTATACTTAAATAAGTTCTATGCTCAGCATGGGGCTTAAACTCAACTCTGAGATCAAAAGTCACATGATCTACCACCTAAACCATTGAGGCATCCCTGCAAAACTGTATCTTAAATTTAGTATTCTATTTTTTTTATCAGCCACACAATATATATGACAGTTAAGTTGAGATTAACTATGGGTAATTTTAGTCTTTATCTTGCTTAGTGTAATAATATTTGATGTAAAATAAAAGGTGAAAGTAGAAAACAGTAACTAAATTAAAGCCTGAATCATATTTTTGAAAAATACCTAAACTGGTATGTTGACTACAAAGCTACTATATTCACCTTATCCTAATATAGTCCCAAGTAATACCTGGTACTAGAGAAACAGGATCTTCCATTTGGAAAAGACTATTTTTATCAGTTCAGTAACAATATGAATGCTTCCCTGAAAAGCAAGCATTCCGGGTGCTTGCGTGGCTCACTTGGTTAAGCATGTCGATTTCGGCTCAGATCATCATGTCATGGTTTGTGGGATCAAGCCCTGCTTCAGGGTTTGTGCTGACAACATTGAGCCTGCTTGGGATTCTCTGTCTCTCTGCCCCAACTTGTGTTCTCTCTCTACAAAAAATAAAAAACATGTTTTAAACAATCTGTTGACTGGAAGTATGAAAAGGCAATTAAGTTGATCTCTGTTAGCTGAATCACTCTTAAAATGAGTTCAGCAGAACTAGGAAAAGCACATACCTAGGGCTTGGATCAATGGAACCCTCTGTTAACGAAATACAAGATAATGACAGGTTCCTGATGAAAAAAAGTCCTGGATGTTGGAACTTACCTCAAGCTTTGCTATGAGCTGTTGAGAAAAGGCTGCATTTCACTGCAATTTAGTGTGCTTTATAATGTAGATAAGAGGGGCGCCTGGGTGGCTTAGTCAGTTAAACGTCCGACTTTAACTTGGGTCATGATCTCGCAGTTCGTGGGGTCGAGCCCTGCGTCGGGCTGTGTGCTGACTGCCAGCTCAGAGCCTGGAGCCTGTTTCAGTCTGTGACTCCCTCTCTCTCTTACCCTCCCCTGCTCACGCTCTCTCCTAGAAATAAATAAAACATTTAAAAAATAAATAAATATAATGTAGATAAGAACAAGGCCTGTGGCACCTGGCTGGCTCAGTTGGGGAGCATGCGATTCAAACTCAGGTTGAGTTCAAGTCCCACATTGGGTGTAGAGATTACTTAGAAAATTTGGAGCACCTGGGTGGCTTAGTCCATTGAGCTTTTGACTCTTGATATCAGCTCAGGTTATGATCTCATCTCACAGTCGTGAGATCACGTCTGGCATTGGACTCTGCTGGGCATGGAGTCTGCTTGAGATTCTCTCCCTCTGCCCTCCTTTCTCTCAAAAAAATAAAAATCGTAAGATGTTAATGCTTAAGGAAGGGGTTTGGAGGGAAGTTCAAACCTACATTACCAATAACAGCTAATTTTAGTGAGATAGTATTGGAACTCTGAACCTGGAAGGAGCTCCCTGTGTCCTTTATCTGATATCCAAAATGAGAGAAGCATATCCCTGGCATATCTAGAGCCTTGGTGCTCGGTTCTGGGCTTTTTTTTTTTTTTTTTTTTTAAACTGAGCATTAGCCCATTGTGGGGCTTGAACTCACAACCTTGAAATCAACAGTGACTTGCTCCACTGACTGAGCCAGCCAGGTGCCCCTCTGAGCATTTGTTTTTAGTGATAACTTGGGAGTGACCAAGGTAGTGAAAATTTGAAACTAAACCGTGTAGTTAGAACACAGTGCAGGAGGAACAAGAGATGGGAAAAGAAAGGATTGTAAGTATCTTCAAATATGAATATCTGTAGAAAAAAAGCTTTTGAAAATGTTAACTGAAATAATAAACAGATGGATATCACTGGCAAAGAAGTTGTTGCCTGTGTTCAAATATAACTACCTGTTTAGTATTTTGGTTAAGGGTCCTGGCATTAAGTATGAAAGTATATAAGATAACCAGATCTTTTCCAAGCTTAAGATGCTGTTACCAGGCTTACCTCTGAGATACTTGGAAATTCAGTTCCAGACCATCATAATACAGTAAATGTCACAATAAAGTGAGTCAAATGAATTTTTTGGTTTCCCAGTATATATAGAAGTTATGTTCATCTATTAAGTGTACAATACCATTATGTCTTTAATAAACATTGTACATGGGCATTTGGGTGGCTCAGTTGAGTCGGTTAAACGTCTTGACTCTTTAATTTTGGCTCATGTCATGATCTCACAGTTCAAGTTCAAGCTGGCGTTGAGAGAGTGATGCACGAGTGCACTCTCTAAATAAACAAACAAAAAACCAAGGTATATACCTTAACTCTAAAAAATAAAATTTACATTTTAAGAGAACAAAATTTTTAAGGTAAGAAATGCTAACCATCATCCATGTTTTCAGTGAGTCATAATCACTGATGACAGGTCACCATAACAATTATAATAATAATAATGAAAAAGTTTGAAATATTTTGAGAATTACCAAATGTGATACAGAGACACTACCTGAACAAGTGCTATCAGAAAAATGGCGCTGAGAGACTTGCTTGATGCAGAGTTACCACAAATCATCAATTTGTAAAAAAAAAAAACAAAAAACACAAAAACAAACAAAAACCAGTATCAGGGCATTGGATGGCCCTCAGTTAAGTGGAGGACTTCAGCTCAAGACATGATCTCATGGTTCATGTTTTGCACCTCACATCAGGCTCTATGCTGTCAGCGCAGAGCCCACTTTGGATCTTCTGTCCCCTTCTCTCTCTGCCCCTCCCCTGCTTCTGTGCACTCGCGCTCTCTCTCAACACATATTAAAAAAAATTATATACTTTGAAAGAGCATGCACAAGGGACCACATGAGTAGGGGAGGGGCAGAGAGAGGAGGAGAGAATCCCAAGCAGGCTCTGGCTCATGAACCATGAGATCAGGACCTGAACTGAAATCAAGAATCAGATGCTTAACCAACTGAGCCTTCCAGGTGCCCCTAAACAAAAAGGAAAAATCACTTCAGTATCTGTGAAGGGTGGCAATAAAGCAAAGCACAATAAAATGAGGTATGCCTTTATACTGTTAGTCCATGTACCTCTTAAAGATGATTTGAATAGAACTAAATAGACAATTGTCTCAAAGTTGGTAACTATTTCATGGCAGCCAAAATGCAGACATAAATAAGATTTTGGCAAAATGGAGGCTGGTTTTACTCTCTACCTTGTTACATTTTCCTTGTTTTCCACAGCATTGAAATTCCTGGTTGGTTTGTTTCTTTCGTCCTACCTCTCTGAACATTGCTTCTGTGCTGCTGCTTCTAAGTAGCACTTTCAATGGTTCTGTCATCAACATCTTCTACATGTATACGTGCTATTGATGATCTCATCCACCTTTCAAGATTTAGATACTCCCTTTGTTAAAAATTATTTCCAAATTCTGCCATTTTCCAAACTAGTCTTTTCAGCCTACAACCCCAGATTATTCCTCCTAAAGCATCTGTTTGATTATGTCACTGCTACTTAAAATACCTTCAAGCAACTCTGCATCAACATGCTGAACAGTATTCATCCTCACAACACTGCTATGTGGAATTTACTACACATGAGTAAACTAGGGTTTGAGGTTAAGTGGCTTGCTGATTCTGTAATAAAAGATTGCTTGAATGATATAGTCTTTTAAATTGAATCAGATCATCAGAAAGCTACATACCAGGAGAGTTCTTTGACTTCAAAGCCTGAGCATTTAACCTTTATGCCGTGTACCTCCCACAGATGTATCGGCAGCTAAGCCTCTTTCCAAAGAGGCTTTTAATGCTCAAGACATAATGTACAAATAGATTTTAAGTCCCAAATTTGGTCTACTCCAAAGGCCTACCCATCAGCCCTTTTTACACTTTTCAGATTCTAAGGAATCCACAAAGCTACTTCTTTTTCAAAGGTTAATGGTTAAGTAATAATAGAAAAAAGAGGAATTCCATCTCCTTTGCTCCTGCATTTTAACCTTTGCCTGAGCCAGAAGTCATACATATCTTATGTACTATATCCAGGATATAGCTATGTCTTATTTGGCCTAAACACTGTTAAAAACAGCCAGGGGGAGCCTGGGTGGCTCAGTCAGTTGAGTGACTTCAGCTCAGGTCATGATCTTGCAGTTCATGAGTTGGAGCCCCACATCAGGCTCTGTGCTGACAGCTCAGAGCCTGGAGCCTGCTTCAGATTCTGTGTCTCCTTCCCTCCCTACCCCTCCGCTGCTTGTTCTCGGTCTCTCTCTCTCAAAAATAAACATTAAAAAAGTTTTTTTAAACATCCATTGTTAAAGATTCCACAGGGATGCCTGGGTTGTTAAGTCAGTGAAGCATCTGACTTTGAATTTCAGCTCAGGTCATGATCTCACAATTCTTGAGTTCCAGCCCAATTCTCTGACTCTCTGCATGCAGTGCAGAGCCTGCTTATGATTCTCTCCCTCTTTCTCTCTGCCCCTCTCCTGCTGGTGCTCTTTCTCTAAATAAATAAATAAATTTTTTTCAGAAAAAAATTCCAATTTGACTTCTCTTGAAAAAATGGAAGAACTGGTGATGGAGGGCCTGTGTCCCTCTGTGGTAACAATTAGCTAAAGCTGAGAAGAATGGCTGTTCCCTCCAGTAGATAAATTTAAGATGGTCTTCTCTGGAAAGTTGAATATAGCCTCTACCATTCCGGGTGTCTGCCAGGCTGGTCTTGTGTGCATTTGATTTTATAGCCCTTTTACCTATGGGATTCTCCTAAATTTAGTGTGCAAACACATCTCTTAAACTAAAGCACGATCTCCAAAATTACTTTTGATTCCCAAATTCTTCAATTCTGTGATCATGTGTTTCTCTTAACCACTAGGATGCTTAATGTCCCTCATACTTAGTATAAAGGACAG
The DNA here is from genome assembly GCF_008692635.1 of Crocuta crocuta. NCBI lineage: Eukaryota > Metazoa > Chordata > Mammalia > Carnivora > Hyaenidae > Crocuta > Crocuta crocuta. Next base: position 1,964,273 of record NW_027528806.1, read on the forward strand.
TCATAGGAGTGCCTGGTTGGCTTAGTTGGTGGAACATGGGACTCTTGATCTCGGGGTTGTGAGTTCCAACCCCATCTTGGGTGTAGAGATTACTTTAAAAAATAAATAAAATCTTAAGGACTGTCATAAAGAAACACTCCATGCACTTCCTTCATTGATTGTTTCAAGAGAAATGTCAGGAAGGAGGCCTGAAATTTAAGCAAACTACATACTCAGGGAATCCTTTATTTCAAAGCAGAGACCAAAATCTCCTGGAAATCTCATGGCAATGTTGGAGCAGCCTATCTGTCTTCCTGTCTGCTCTTTGACTGGACTTAATGAAAGAGGTAGAAGAGTCTGTGGGAGTTGATGAGGAGCAAAGATGGGCTCAAGGGAAATAAAGATTTTCTAGATGACAAAATTCTTAATTGTATGAGTTTCTAAATTTTTCTTTTTATGAAATTTAGTGTACAAACAAAAGATGAAAAGGAGAGGGCTTAGTCTACAGTGAAGTGGAAAGGCAGCTGTACCTAGGTTATTAATTGAAACCAAATTTAGATTTTTTTTAATGTTTATTTTTGAGAGAGGGAGTGAGAGGGACAGGGAGATTAGGGGAACAGAGAATCTGAATTAGGCTCTGCACTGATATCAGTGAACTCAATGCGGGACTTGAACTCACAAACCTCATGAACTGTGAAATCATGACCTGAGCCAAAGTTGGACGCTCAACTGACTGAGCCACCCAGGTGCCCCTTGAAAACAAATTTATGAGTGCCAGTTCTCAGTAAGAGGAAGTATACACCCTTGTCCCTGTCTCTGCCTCTGAATGCAAGTATAAAATGTGGATAAAATACATAAAATTTTATGGACTCTCAATTTGGATAATTAGTGGCAGGCAGATTGGAAAAGACAAGAACTGAACTATCATCAAACTTAACAGTGGACCATATTTCCCCCTTCCAGAGGTAAAATCACTGCTTAGCTAGACTTGAGTACAGCCATGGAAGTGTGTGGCATCCAGCAGTAACTAAGCCGCAGGTGGGCCTTTTCCTGGCCAGACATTGAAAGAGGGCATCCTGGGTAACTAGAATATACTGGGCAGATTGGGGAGAGAGAGGAGCTAGGGTAAGTGACCCCATAAAGGTATCTATGAATAACTTTGCAACAGTTTTTTTTTTTTTGGTGCTCAACTTCAACTCATTTTATGAGGCCAACATTACCATGATATCAAAACCAAATAAACACAGTTCAAAGAAAGCTCAGGGCTGTCTGGTTGGCTCAGTTGGTAGAGCGTGTGACTCTGGATCTCAGGGTTATGAGTTCGAGCCCCACATTGGGTATAGAACTTACTTTGAAAGAAAGAAGGAGAGGAAAGGAGAAAGGAAAGAGAGAGAGAGAGAGAGAGAGAGAGAGAAAGAGAAAAAGAAAGGAAAGAAAGAAGAAAGAAAGAAAGCAAGAAAGAAAGAGAAAGAAAGAAAAGGAAGGAAGGAAGGAAGAAAAGCTCAGACCAATGTACCTGGAAAGAAAGAGAGAGAGAGAAAGAGAGATAGAGAGAAAGAAAGAGAAAGAAAGGAAAGAAAGAGCAAGAGAGAGAGAAAGAAAGAAGAAAGAGAGAGAAAGGAAGGAAGGAAGGAAGGAAAGGAAAGGAAAGAGGAAAGGAAAGGAGGGGAAAGGAGAGGGGAAAGGAGAGAGGAAAGGAGAGAGGAAATGAGGGGAGGAGGAGAGGAGAGGAGAGGAGAGGAGGAAGGAAGAAAAGCTCAGACCAATGTACCTGGGAAGGAAGGAAGGAAGGGAGGGAGGAAGGAAGGGAGGAAAGCTCAGACCAATGTACCTGGAGAGGGAGGGAGGGAGGGAGGAAGGAAAAGAGAAAGCTCAAGAAAGAAAAGAGAAAGCTCAGACCAATGTACCTGATGAAATTAGACTGAAACCCTTAATGAGAGATTTACCAAATCATATCCAGCAATATATATAAAGAATAATATACTACAACCAAGTGGAGTTTATCTTAGGAATGCAAAGTTGGCTCAATATGTGAAAATCAATCAACATCTGAATTTTACTACTAAAAATATGAACCTATCATATCCCAGAATAAAATTTAAAGTCAAGGGGTACCTGGGTGGCTGAGTTGGTTGAGCGTCCAACTTCAGCTCATGTCATGATCTTACAGTCTGCGTTTGAGCAGAGCCTGGAGCCTGCTTTGGATTCTGTGTCTCCCTAGCTTATGCGCTCTCACTTTCAAAAATAAATAACACTTTAAGGTAATGCTTAAAAAAAGAAAAAGTCAAATAACAGGGGAAGCCATTACACCATAATATAGCAAAGAGTTAGTATTAATAAAGATATTCCAATCATTTGAATCTGATTCCGCTAAAGAAAAGAATTGGACACAGGCAAAAAGATTTTTTACCTAAATGGTCAAGAATTGAACAAAGATAACATCCATATAGTGAATCATTACATATAATCATGTAGCTATGTGTTTACTGATATACCAAGATGTTCACAAATAATACATATAAAGCCAGTATCTGCAAGAGTCTACTATTGCAATACAAGCATCTACATATGCACACACGCACACACACACACACACACACATAGAAAAAGTTCCAATTCAACACTATTAGCACTGGTTATCTCTGGGTTACAAGATCCTCAATGACGTTTTCACGAACCACGAGATCATGACTTAAGCGAAAGTCGGATGCTTAACCGACTAAGCCACCCAGGCGTCCCAAGATCCTCAATGACGTTTTCAACAGATGCAGATGATTTGACAATGAACATGGAATACTTTGGTAATAAATAATAACATAAATTTCTCTGAAAGTGTAAATGAACAATATACATGAGTAGACAATTCTCAAAAAAATATAAATGTCTGATAACCACATAAAAGCAAAATGTCAATCTTACTACTAAGGAAATACATACAAATTGTTTTTAAAAGGTCATAGACTTTTTGTTAGCCAGATTGACAAAGATTATAAAGATTGAAAATACTAATGTCTAAGCTAACAATACCAAAAATTGCAAAGGCAAAGTCACGGGTCACTGTTTAGTTGACACCTAAATTGTCTTTTTTTTTTAATGCAAATAAACAACTGAACTTCAAAGAACTTATCTTAAATTTTTTAATGTTTATTTTTGAGAGAGAGACAGAGAGAGAGAGAGAAATGCGAGCCAGGGAGGGGCAGACAGAGAGAGACAGAAGATCCGAAGGAAGCTCCATGCTGTCAGCACAGAGTCCTATGCAGGGCTTGAACCTGCAAACTATGAGATCATGACCGGAGCTGAAGTTGCACGCTTAACCAACTGAGCCATGCAGATGCCTCTAAAGAACTTATCTTAAAGAATTAAATCTAATCAGATAAGTTTACAAACTGTAAATTCAAATATATTTACTGAAACATTCTTGGCAAGTGTGTAAGATTACAAACAATTCAATGGCCCTAAGTATTTTAATGAAATACAGCTCAACCATCTAAATGATATCATAGACCAGTGATTCTAAAAAGGAGTGCCCCTCAAAAACCACTGCTTATTCAACCTTTTACTCATGACTGGGTGTTAGGTCTCTCAGGAATCTTAGTTCAGGAAGAAAGTTGAAAACTATGTAGGGGCACGTGGGTGGCTCAGTCAGTTAAGCGTCCAATTCTTGATTTCGGCTCATGTCCTGATCTCATGGTTCATGAGCCAAAGCCATGTGTTGGGCTCTGTGCTGACAGTGCAGAGCCTGCTTGGGATTCTCTCTCTCCTCTCTCTGCCCCTCCCCTGTTCAACCCCTCCCCCTCAAAATAAATAAACTTGGGGAAAAAAAAAAAGAGAAGAACTACACAGAAGAATAATACATGAATAAATTTACTTTATAATGTCTAATGAAAAACATCAGATCACAAAGCCATGTGCAAAGTATTATCCCTTTTAATTTATTAATAGATAAGCATATATAAAGACCCTTCTTTCCCCAAATCTTTCCAGTGGTTACCCCTTGTGTAGTGTGATTATGGCTTGTTCAGTTTGGGACTTTTATTTCTATTTGATTATGAGATTTTCTTGTTTCTATGTTTCTATAACTTTTATAAGTAATAAGTGATTACCTAATAATTCTTAAGTAATTACTATATAATCATTCTTTAAAAAGGAAAAAAAAATGGTGTAAAAGGTCTTCACTAGCTCCACACACCTAAGGATGAATTTCAAAACCCTTAGCCTAGCAGAGAGGGCCCCCTAAACTCCAGCTCCAGCCTGTTCTTCTTGCCGCGTCGCCCACCACCACGTGTACTAGAACCGGCAGAGTGATGCCAGGGCAAAGCCCCGGCTCTTGCTTCTCTGCCCGTGGTGCATGTCCTGGGTCCTCTGAGGTCGGCCTTATAGGCCAGTGTGGGTGCTCCTTTTCTGACAGAGCCTTTCCTTTGGGGATGGGGAGGGTGTGGCCCTGGCACACAGGAGAGCAGGAAAAAAGTAGAGAAGCTTTCTAAAAATGAATCCCGATCGGTGCCAGGGTTTGGCCGGGGGGAGGGGTGTGCCTGGCTGGCTCAGGCAGTAGAGCGTGGGATTCTGGATCCTGGGGTTGCAAGCTCGAGCCTCAAGCTGGGCGTAGAGGTTACTTAAAAAAGAAAAAAAGAGGGGCACCTGGGTGGCTCAGTCAGTTAAGTGTCCGACTTTGGCTCAGGTCATGATCTCGTGACTCGTGGGTTTGGGCCTCACATCGGGGCTCTCTGCTGTCAGTACGGAGCCTGCTTCAGATCCTCTGTCCCCCTCTCTCTCTGCTCCTCCCCTGCTCGTGCTTGCTCTCTCTCAAAAAATAAACATTAAACATTTTTAAAAAGAAATTAAGAAACTAACAAAAGGAAAAAATGAATCGGTTAGTTTTCTAATCTTGTACGGTTCCAGATTAAGTTTCCCTTCCTAGTTTCTCTTCAGCTGATGTTGTCTCCACGGTGGGGGAGAATGCACCGAATCCCCTCACCCCCTCTCTCTGGGCCCCCAGTTTCAGCTGAGCCACAAAACTTCAGACTTCTTAAACCTGTGTAAGGTATTTGCAAAGGCTGAGACTGTCTCGCCTGGCGCTTTGCTTGGCGGCCCCGAGAATCTGTCCCAGAGACCAGGTGAATGAATGGTGAATAGACCCCAGTGTCCTGCAGGGAAGTAGGGAAACGGGGAAACGGCCAACCATTAACGGTGCTCAAGCAGAAAAATGACTGTAAAAAATATTGAGATGTTTCTTTGTAGCCATTTCTATTCCTTTTTTTTTTTTTTTTTTCCCTTTGGACAAAAAGGGTATTTAAAAAACAATTTTGATTCCATTTTCACCTTGGGACAGATTAACGATTTCAGATATAAAACAGTGGGCCTTTCACAACCTCTATGTTCTTTTACAACCACCTGAACAATGAGCCTTTCAGGTTTCCAGTGAGCAGGAAGGGGTCAGCCAAGCTCAAAACAGGCTTGACTGCACTTTCAACAAAGATCACATACCTGGGCAGGGAGGGACCGCAGCCCTCGTATCTGAGAAGGTTCTTCTGGCCCCTGTGACACCAACAGCTTCCTTCTGCCTTCTCAGATGATTAGGCTCCAGACGGCAGTGGCCCTCCTCTGTGGAAGAGAGGTGCCCCTCCTCCACCCTTCTTCCAGATTTTCAAACCGGATGCAGTCCTGAACAAAACTGGGAAGGAAGAGAAGATCATTTCAGTGCCGCCGTCTGCCTGCAAATTAGAGAAAAAACACCCTGGATGTCAGGTCTCTCAGATTTTCCCAGCCACCTCTGGAGTACCAGAAATTCTAAGATCTAAACGTAATGCTTTGGGGTGCCGGGGTGGCTCAGTCAGTTGAGCACCCTGCTCTTGATTTTGGCTCAGGTCATGACCCCAGGGTTGTGGGATTGAGCCCGGTGTCCGGCTCCATGCTGAGTGTCAAGCCTGCTTGGAGTTCTCTGTCTCCCTCTGTCCTTCTCACCAGCTCGTGCTCTCTCTCAAAAAATTGTTTTTAATTAAAATTAAAGGAAAATAAACGTAATGTTTTGATTTCAATTAAAATTCGAGGAGGGATAATATATTATTTTTGTGATACACATTCTCCACATGACTGGACAACATGTAAAGCGTGAAGTCGTGTCGTGTCAATTTTAATCATCTGAGATGTCGGGGCACCTGGTGACTCGGTCAGTTAAGCATCCAACTTTGGCTCAGGTCATGATCTCACAGTCTGTGGTTCTCGCCCCACATCGGGCTCTGTGCTGACAGCTCAGAGCCTGGAGCCTGCTTCGGACTCTGTTTCTCTCTCTCTCTCTCTCTGCCCCTCCCCAGCTCCGATTCTGTCTCTCTCTTTCAAAAATAAACATTAAAAATATTTTAAAATAATAATATGAGACATCAACAAGCTTTTTTCATTCCTCTCCTGGAGACCATCTCTGAATCAGATGCTAGATCTTGACTCCTATCATCCTGGAACTAGTCAAGAGAAAATTTGAAGTGGAAAGGCAAGCAGAACAACAGATTTTTTTCTGCCTGCTGCTTCCTCCTGCCCCCACCCCCCCATCCCTGCCCAGGAATCCGAGCTGGGCAGAGAGCTAGCCTGGGGGAGAAAAAGCAGAGTGAGAAGCAGGTGGTGTCTCTGGGCTAACCCTGATACCCCATCACTTAGGGCGGCTGAGCGAGGGGAAGAGCGAGCCTGGGGGTGCGAGCCTGAGCCCGGCAGCCCCAGAGGGGACTTTGAGCCTGTGGTGGCCCTGTTGACCATCTCTCCTCCCCTACTTCCAGGCAGGGCCCGGTTGAAATTGTGGCGTGGCCTTTCCAGGTGCTGGAGACCTTGCCAAAGCCCCTTGATTCTTCTGTGTCTCCCAAGGGCTTTGGAAATGATCCACAGTATTCGGTGGCCCTCAAGTGAGACCTCGAAAGTAAGTAGGAAAGCGACCGAGGGGATAAAAAGGAAACAGGCACGCGCCGTGTCAGCCAGCTGCGCAGGGGCAGGACGCAGAGACCGCAGGCCGAGTCGGCACCCTCTGGACCCGGAGCCTCCCTGCCCAGGGACACACCGCTCCCGCAGTGGGACCGAGGCAGGGCGGCCGGCAACCTGGCCCGGCCCCTGCCCCTGTCCCCGGCCAGGCCTGTGCACGCTACAGCCTGTAATTCAGCCCGGGGAGTAGGGGAAGGGACAGAAGGAGCTCTGAAACGGATTGCGAATGGCTTAGAAGACTTGAAGTGACAACGATAAAGCTCAGAAATAACTAGAGTTAAGTCGTCTGTATTAGATCCTCTGGCTTAGAACTCACGTTCAGAAATAAGTCCCAGGGTGGCCCTGATCAGCGTGATCTCAGGCGAGTCGTTTTGCTTCTCTCCGCCTTGTGAACTCCCCACCCTCACCCCCACCCCCCTTCAAAATGAAGAGGGTGGTGGCCCAGCCACTGACTCAAGCGGGGTTTCTAAGGCAGGTGCCTGTGCGTGTGTGCCCAGTGGACGCCAGAGGGCGCTCGTGGGCCCAGCGGACAGGGAAGGAGTGGGCCCAGCCTCCTCCATCAGCTTTTTTTTTTAATTTTTAAATGTTTTTATTTATTTCTGAGAGAGAGAGAGAGAGAGAGAGAGAGAGANTCTTTATCAGCTTTCTTGATCTCCAGCAGCACTGAGATCCCCAGCCGGTGCTGCGAATACACGTTTCCCCAGCGTTTGGGAAGTAAAGCATTCCTGTGAAGCCTATTCTTTTTCTAATTTTAATTTTTAATATTTAAATTCTAGTTAGTTAACATACAGTGCTATATTGGTTTCAGGAGTGGAATCCAGAGCCTGGTGGCTCAGTACATTAAACGTCCCACCCTTGATTTCAGCTCAGGTCATGATCTCATGGTTTGTAAATTCCAAACCTGCGTGGAGCTCTGCTCTGGCATTGAGGAGACTGCTTGAATTCTCTCTCTCTCTGAAAATAAATAAATAAACATTAAAAAATAGGAGTAAAATTTAGTGATTCAGCACTTACATATGATACCCAGTGCTCATCATAATGATCCTTAATACCCGTCACCCATCTAGCCCATCCCCACACACCTCCCTCTAGCAAGCCTGAGTGTGTTCTCCATCTTCAAGAGTCTCTTGCGGTTTGTTTCTCTCTCTTCTCTTCCCCTAACTCCCCTCCCCCCCCACCATGTGTTATCTGTTTTGTCTGTGAAACCTATTCTAAGCCTAAACAGCATAAGCAAAGAAACAATTACCATTCTGTAAAAGAAAATATCATCTTTAGGGTTTTTTTCTGTTTGCAAAAACAGGTACTAATGTGGGTCTTTCATAAAGGCGGAGTCGTGTAACATGAACTTCTGGATGGCGGGGGAAACCTGTACCTTCCGTGCAGGACTTTTTACATAGCCCTGTAGAGGGCACAGTTTCCTTGTCCCAGGGGCTTCCAGGGTTCAGAAATGTTCAGTGGCTCCAGCTGGTTCTGAAAGCTTTCCATCAAGCTGATAATCTCTTCAAAACACCAAGAATAGTGCCTTAGGAACTATCTAGAAGCACGGGAGGGTCTCCTCTGACTGTGAGAAGCTCTAGGCATAGTTGTAGGGAAGAAGACAAAGGTGAGGCACTTTTGCGGTCATTCTAAGACATATTCAAGTTCATGGACCAATGCAGCATACAGGTTCTGGATGCTTAGGGATTCAGAAGAGCTCTACCCCGGTTCCAGTCTCCAAGGAAGATGTCAAAGAGGTGGTAACATTGAGGGTAGACCTTGATGGATGGATTTATTTGGGAGCTACTGCAGAGACAGAAAATGACAATGCCTTATAAAAGGCTCTGGCTTTTATTTTACTTTTTCTAAGTTTATTTATTTATCTTGAGAGAGACGGGGTGTGTGCTTGCACCTGGGGGAGGGGCAGAGAGAGGGAGAGAGAGAGGGATAGAGACAGTCCCAAGCAGGCTCACTGTCAGTGCAGAGCCCTACTTGGGACTCGATCTCATGAACCAGGAGATCACGACCTGAGCTGAAATCAAGATCAGATGATTAACTGACTGAGCCACCCAGGCACCCCAAGTCTCTTGCTTTTGAATTAAAATCCAATGTATTTTAATTATTCACTTTTAAATGGCTAATTTTGGGGCATCTGGGTGGCTCAGTCAGTTAAGCATCCAACTTCAGCTTAGACCATGGTCTCATGGTTCGTGAGTTCGAGCCCTGTGTTGGGCTCTGTGCTGACAGCTCAGAGCCTGGAGCCTACTTCAGATTCTGCGTGTCTCTCTCTCTGCCCCTCCCGTTTGTGTGCGCTCTCTCTCTCAAAAATAAATAAACATAAGAAAAATAAAGTGGCTAATTTTATGTTATCTGACTTTCACCTCAATTGAAAAAAATCTATGGGAGATAACTGTTTCTGTTTGTGCATAATTTTAAATTAATTTGTTGTTGAGCTAGGTAATAATTCTGATAGTTTAGAATCCAGAGGTATGAAAGAATATACAGTGAAAACTCTTCTTTCAATCTTTCTCCCAAATGCCTAATTCCCCCTCTAAAACAACTAATGTCATATTTCCCGTTGTATCTACCCAAAGGTGCTCTGCAAACATATAAGGACCTATCGATCCTAGTCTTTATTTCCACTCTGTTTTACACAAATGGTAGCCTACTCTGCCTGCCGTTCTGCACCCTGCTTTCATCCCTGACTACGCTGTGGCTGTCAACCCTCATGTACCAACACTCTAGACACTTTATATTCATTAACTTACTTAATCCTCACAACAATCCTACGAGGTAGATGCCATTATAATCCTCATAACCCGCATTTTAAATATTTTTAAAAGTTTGTTTATTTGTTTGTTTGTTTACTTGGTAATCTCTGCACCGAACATGGGGCTCAAACTTATGACCCGGGGATCAAGAATTGCAGGCGCTCCTGATTGACCCAGCCAGTGCTCCCAATAATCCTCATTTCATAGGTGAGGAAATTGAGACTAAGAAGATAAATGGCTCATTTAAAGTCACACACATAATAATTGTTGGAGCCAGGACTTCAACCCAAGCAGCCTCACTCCAGGATAATTTGCTTTTTAACTACTAAAGTTTACAGCCTCTACCTAAAAATTTTCTCATTCTTTATTACAGTTGCATACTATCTCACTCTATGGCTCAACCATAATTTATTCAACCAATCCCTATTGATGAACATTTAGATTTTTCCAAGCTTCTGTTGTTACAAAGTTGCTACACTGAGTAGGCTTGGACACATGTGTGAGTATATCTATAGGATCTTTCAGAAGTGAAATTTGGCAAGTGGCCACTAAGTGACATGTGCATCTTAGTCATATATATAATAGATATGTTCATATATACTAATATAGTATATTGCATGCACTATATCATATTACACATACACTACATATCATTTTACATATACATATATATACATAATATGCATGTATATTATATATCAGATGTATATCATATATTACATATATAACACATTACATGTAATATATCACATATAACATATCATATGTGTGTATACATACATACATGCATATATATACATATATATATAATTTATTTCAAATTCAGGCCCTAGTTTAAATTTGGCCTAGTATCCAAGTGATTTAAAAGCGCAAGCTCTAATCCGGATGCCAAAGTTCAAACTCTTGCTTCCTCCAATTACTGATCAATTGCTGCCTGAGATGCTTTTCATCTGGTAATATTTCACACACTCAGGTGCAAATATTGGTTGAATTCCTACTACGTGCCTGGCACCAGATAAAGAAGAAGAACACGCACAAATAGGCTGCTTCGAGCGACTCCCAAGAGGAGGAAATGCAAACGCGGCCAGGCTTAACTACCTGCCAGAGGAAACCGTTTTCTCCCCATTTTGGAACATGCTGTCAGTTTCACTTGTCCGTGGGAAGCAAACTGCCTTTGGTCTGGCATTTGTTTCTGTGTGAGCTAAGATTTGTTCCTATTTATAATTCTCCGAGAAAGCTTAGGGCAGCATCAGGAGAAAAGAGTGACTTTATTAAACTATTGTGTGTAAATTAAAATATTTCAAAGTCTAAGGGCTTCCATCTGTGTTTATTAATAGACAAAGAATTATTTGACCTCAGTATGACAGGAATTTTTCAATCAGCTGGTAGAGACTCTCCCAAGGAGATCTGACCCACACCCTAAAGATTAAGTAAAAATATGCTCATAGCTGGAGAACCTTAAGAGCAAGATGGAAACAGATGTTAGTTTATTCTCTGTCCTTGTTCCCTTACTTCTCCTTAAAGAAAGCATTTTGGCTTTTTGTTTCTTTTTGTCTTTGTTTTTGTTTTTTTGTTTTTGTTTTTTTTTTCCTGCAGAAAGGCCTTTGCTAGGCAGACAGGGATGAGTGTAATGTCAGGGTGAGGGGACAGGGCACATCCTCCAGAAAAGCAGGGGTGGCCTCCCTGCCCAGGGCAGCCTGAATGCACTAAAGGCTGGCCTTTCAGACAGGCTCAGGGGACATTCACCCACAAGGGCTTCGGGCCTCTCCATCGTGGAGATGCCCTCCCTGATGCAGGGAATGTGGGTCCTTGCTCTAACATCTGCCTCGGCTGCTCGCAGGGAGCACTGTGAGGTGGGGCAGAGGGCTTGAGAGAGCCCATCAGGAAGGAGACATGCTACATGATGGAGAGGAGGGAGACTGGGTAGTGTGGTAAACCCAGAAACTTCTGGGCACTTCAGTGGTGATATCTGGAGGCAATGGGAGATGCTGGCCCCAAGGCTGAGGTCCAGGTCAGAGCAGAACGGTTGTATCTAGAGCTGGTTTTAACTTGGGCTCTGTTGAAAGTGAATGGTTCTCACTGGAACAGAGAACTGAAGAGAGAGGGGAGTTATTCTCCAGCACTCTCTGTAGCTCACAGCTCTAGACACACACGGTACACATTCCCTGTATTCACGCAGATAGACGCAGGTGGCTAAACACTTACATACGCATATGGTCATACACACCAGTGGGTATGTGTGCAGACACCCACATGTGCAAGTACGGATACAACTGTAGGAAAGTGTGGGTTCTCTATGGGGCACCTGGCTGGCTCAGTCAGTGGAGCATGTGACTCTTGATCTCAGGGTTGTGAGTTCGAACGCCACCTTGGGTGCAGATGCTACTTCAGAGTGCCAGCCCTGTGTGACTGCACTAGTTGGACGTCCAAGAAGCCAGTCCTGACCACAGGTGCCCAAGCTAAATATACTACGGTGGAAGATCATGGAAATCCAAAGTCCTTTGAAAATAAGACAGTAAAAATTTGCTCAGACTGTCATTTCACTTTGAGAGTAAAAATTGTTGTGAAGTATCAAGTGATATTTTAGTCTGGACAAATAACTTCATTTCTCAACATTTCTCTAAAGTGTCTTTATGCCTTCTCAAATAGATTGATGGTTTTTACTGTGCTTCTTCCTAATTTGTGTAAGTATAATGTTAAACATTTGGGCTTTGGAATCATACAAACCTGGGTTCGAATCCTAGCTCTGTCAGTGACTAGTTGTGAGACCTGGGCAAATTACTTGCATCATTCTCTCACCTGAAAACCAGGAAATTGCTATTCATCTGTGATTCCAGCGCTGCTATAATTGTTGGGCTTAATGATAGCAGTCTAGCTGGAAATGAGGACAGGACTTGTCCTCAAACTTTGTAAAACTAAGCACATTAATTTTCACTTAGATTTTCGGCTTATTTGGAGTGGCTTTGGGAAGGATGCTTATGGAGGCAAAGAGGGCAAAAAGCATTTGTCACCATGCCTGAAAAAACCTAACTGCCAATATTTATTAGGCTTTTATGCTAAATTTCTTGAGAGCAGGGTCCTGTCTAATTCACTTGTGTCTAGCGTAACGCTTGGTGCCAAAGGTGAAATGAAAATGAATTTTCTTTGCGATTCTCACTAAAAAATGAGGATTTTATCGACAACTTGAGAGAGTGGACAAAGTAAGTCTCTTAAGGGTTTTTGTAGTTTTAGAAACACAAAGAAACAAGTGCACCTGAATGGCTCAGTTGGTTAAGTGGTGGACTTGGGCCCAGGCCCTGATCTCATGGTTTGTGAGTTTGAGCCTCCATATGGGGCTCTCTGCTGTCAGCCCAGAGCCTGCTTGGGATCCTGTGTCTCTCTCTGTCTGTGCCGATCTCCCACTCACACACTCTCTCTCTCAAAAATAAATAAACATTAAAAGAGTGAGAGAGAAACAAACAAAAACAAGTTTAAAAATGAGGTGGACAGGCCTCTTATGATGAAACAGGCCTTTTATGATGAAACATTCAAACCTATTCCTAAGTGCCTGTTAACACTTGATTTGTCTCATCTTTTCTACATTCAAAGTAATAAACCTGGACGTCATCGATGGGGAAATGGAACTCATGCGGGGGATTTCGATACGCCACACTTAAAAAAAATTTTTTTTTAATGTTTTATTTACTTCTGAGAGAGAGAGAGGGAGAGAGACAGTGAGCAGGGGAGGGGAAGAGAGAGAGGGAGACACAGAATCGGAAGCAGGCTCCAGGCTCTGAGCTGGCTGTCAGCACAGAGCCCGACGCGGGGCTCGAACCCACAAACCGTGAGATCATGACCTGAGCCGAAGTCGGACGCTGAGCCGAAGTCGGACGCTTAACCGACTGAACCACCCAGGCGCCCCTCGATACGCCACATTTTTGGAAGTTTTACACCAAGACGGCTAGCAACGAGAAGAGAACGACGGCAAAGAACCATCGCTCCCAACTTAGTGACCATAGGATCATTGGACGACCGCGACATTCTTGCTATCCAATCGCCGGGGAGTCCGGAGAAAGCCCTCTCTGGATTGGTCTGAGGAAACGTCTCTCCAGGTTCATTCAAGAAGTAGCTTGGCGCGGGGCTCCGGCCTGCCCCGCTTACTGGCCAATCACAGGACGCATAAGGTGGGCTCTGCCGGAGTGGAGCCTATCTCTGAAGGCGAATCTGCGCCCGACAGACCCGCCCTCCGGGAACGAAGGGGNCGCCAGTGCTGGTGGCCGCCGCCGCTACCGGAGCCCGAGCGGCCCCCTCTGCTCCCGCGCGTCGCTGCTTCCTAGGGCGGCGGTATGCTGGGGAAAGGGGTAGTCGGCGGTGGCGGCGGCACCAAGGCGCCCAAGCCCTCCTTCGTGTCGTACGTGCGCCCGGAGGTGAGGGGGCGCCGCGCGGGCGGGGTGTCGGGCTGGAGCGGCCGGGGCGAGGGGCGCCGGGAGCCCCCTCCCCGCTGCGGGGAGGGCCGCGGGCGCTTCCTGTGCGTGTGCGGGAGGAGAGCCGGGCGGGGTGAGGCCCTCGGGGGCGCGCTGGGATCTCGCGCGGGCTGAGGTGGGGACCTCCGGCGCGGGCCGGCAGGTGCCGGAGCGCAGGGCCCGGTCGCTGGCGACCAGGTGAAGGGGCCCGAGCCCGGAGGCTGCTGCGGCCCGGGACCCCCCCTGCCTACCTTGGCGAGGAGCTGGGGTTCTGGGCACCGCGGGAGGGGAAGGTCTGGACGCTCCGGGTCCCCGTGGGGACTTACCCAGAGCCCGCCGTCTGGGTGGGTCTGCCCTTGGAATTTCTCAGTTGAGTCTTCCGAGCTGCCTGCTTCTACGAAGGCTGTTTGATGCCGCCGGCGGAATACGGTGCGCTGCCTCCCGCCTCCCATCAGCAGGCAGCGCAGCTCTGTCCCTGGTGAATATCCCTGTCATTTCTTCCCCACTTTCGTCTTAACCTCCCTTGCTTTCCCCCTGGAGTTTTACTCTCAAGTTCACTCATTCATAAAATATTTTTTGAGCGCTTACACTGTTCTGAACATTTGGGATGTACATCAGTGAACAAAACAAAGATCTTTCTTGGAGCGTATTTGATGGAGATCGGAGTAAACGACAAGTAGAATACATATAAGTAAATTATATGGTCATATTAGAAGGTGAAAAGTATCATGGGAAAAAGAAAAGGCACCATTTTCCTCCACGCCACAGTGGCATTTGAGCAGACTTGAAGGATGTTTGGGGTCTGAGGGAAGAGTAGTACTGGTAGAGGGAATGGTCGGGAGTGTTGGCGGCTCATCGAGGAAGTCAGCCCTGAGGAAGCCTAGAAGGTGAGGGGGAGAGTCTAGGAAACCAGGTTAGAGAGGTTACAGCTTGTAGGCCATGCTGTAACTTCTTGGGTTCCCACTCCAAATGCCTAATGAGAGGCGTTCTCATTTTAGATTTTTGAAGGTTTTTCTTACTCCTCCGCCCAGCACTTGAATCAGCAGTGTGGAGAAGCACTGTCAAACTGGTCTTTAGCTGTCTGCCCACCCCTGTAAAGCCAGGCAGGTGGGCTGTGGATGAGAGGCCTTGATCAGGGACTGCTTCTGTAAAACCACCTGGGGCCTGAAGCGTTTGCACATGCGTCTTCATATTCACAATGTGTGTGTTCGCTCCAACGGAGAATACTCTTGAAATGGGTCTTATTTTTAGTCCTAATTGAAAATAAAAACCACTTCCTCCTTTGATGCTTGATAAAGGAGTCAGGGTCATCTTGAATTTTCAACGGGCTTCCCTTGTATCATGAGTTAGAAGGAGTCAGGGTCATCTTGAATTTCCAACAGGCTTCCCTTGTATCGTGAGTTAGTAATGTCAATTTCTCTATGAGTTAGTAATGTCAATTTCTCTTTGTGTCTTTTTTTATTGAGCCCTTGTTGAAATACAACTGATCTTTAACCTTTCCTCTTCAGTGAGATTCAGCTACAAATGTAAAGTCTGAAATGTGGCCAGAGTTCAAGAATGTTCAGATTTTTCATCCACCAAGTGCACATGTTGTAATTAGACATGTTTTCCCTCTTTGCCCACAGTGCCTGATATGTTGCCTTTGAGGGATAATTAGGGAAGGGGAGTGGTTCAGCCCTAAAATGGTCACATTTTTCAGATCCTTCTAGTTGGCAGTTTTGTTTTCTTGCCATAAAATAATGCTGTGTAGATACTGTTTCTTTGTTGTAATCTGTCTCTAACAATATTTTTTAATGGAGGGAAGGGCTCTGACCTAAATTGCTTATGTTTTTTAAAAGATAAGGGTATGAGGGGGTGTGAAACCAATTTGTTTTTAAGTGTATAGCTTTTGCTAGATATCATATTATTGGAAATTCATGTGAGCAACTTTGAGGCATAGCTTATGTGTCTCTGAGAGTACTGAGCCTGGTAACCGTCTCTTGGTTCACTCAGTAGGAGTCGTCCCTTAGAACACTTTTCTGGACTGTCATTCTGTTTCTACTCCTTTCCTTCGTATTGCCCTCATCTTTACTGCCTTGGTGTATGTCTTCCTATCACTTGCTTCTTTGTATGCGGTTTGCTTTTGTTAGCCGAGAAATTGCAGGTTCTTCAGGCACCTTTTTCCTGGTAGGTCACTGAGCTGCCAGAACAGTTTTCACACCTTATGATGTAATGATACCTGTGCCTGGTAATGAACTTGTTCTTGGCTGATGAGATCTTGGAAGGTTCAACAGCGGCTTTCTTCAGTATGCTCGAGTCTGTCAAGAGTCAGCACTTTGTGGAAAAAACAGAAGTTGCTGAACTGGATAAAGTATTTGAAGATGATGCCTTTATGATGACCTACATATTTTTTTTGTGCTCAGGAAAGATGGACGTTGAACAGCCTAAAATGAAGGGTAGTAGTTAGTTTCAACGTCGACCTCTGCCAGAGTTAACTTGGGCTCTCCTGTCATTGATTCTGAGTCAGTGACCATGAATGTTAAAATCCTGAACTGTAGTTTAGGATCTTTGGTCATGTTTGTAAACTCTGCCTGGACAGTTACAAATCAGTAAAGCTTGTAAGTGGGAAGCCAATGGCTCTGGAAATTGAGGTGAGTAGGAGAGAGAGAGCTGGGTCATTCTGGTGGTACCTGATGGCTGGTAGCTAGAAACATGCCAGCATCACTGCTCCAGCTTAGTCCCAGACGGATGGTGCAAAGAAAATAGTGCCTCTGTGCAAGGGGACCCTGGGGTGCTGAGCTCCCCTTCAAGGAGGCATTTGGTTATAGTGTGGGAGCCAGATCTGTTTCTCTTGCTAAATAAAACAGAAACTGTAATTCATTATAGAAAATTAATAAAATACAGATAGATAAAGAATTTTTTAAAGGAAAGTTATAAGCAACTTGGAGTGTACTCTGTCTGATATGTATGTAGGTATATGCATATGTTTTTTCCAAAGTAGGATTAATATTGCTGATCATATTATTTTGTAACCTGCCTTTTCACCAGAAATCTATATTGTAAATGTCCTTCCATGTCAGTTGTTAACCTATAATGTCATTTTAAATTAGACCTGATAAGGATGCCTGAGTGGCTCAGTTGGTTAAGTGTCTGACTTTGGCTCAGGTCATGATCTTGCATTTTGTAAGGTTCGAGCCCCGCATCAGGCTCTGTGCTCACGCTCAGAGCCTAGAGCCTGCTTTGGATTCTGTGTCTCCTTCTCTCTCTGCCCCTTCCCTGCTTGCAGTGTCTTTGTCTCTCTCTTTCAGAAATAAACTTAAAAAAAAAAAATAGACCCATTTTCCACAACAGAAACACACGCTGTGATGGGGGAGGTGTTAGGTAGCCCAAAGAGCCAAAAAAAGCAGTGCGATTTTTAATGGATTTCTACTTCATCACCTTCTCTGGTGCTGAGTGACATTTCTGATTCTTCAGGACTGTCAGTTCTCTGGTTGGTTACCCTGAAATTGTAAGCACAGGCTTGGTGATTTATAGTGATTAGAAATGCTGATTGCCTGTACCAGGAAGCTATAGATAGAGGACCATTAGGTGGTCCTAAGAGAAAATTCTGATTTAGAAAAGATCCTGGTTCATTGTGATAAGAGAGTTGAATAAAAGCTTCAGGGTGCTCCTGTGTTGTTCTCTGAAACTAAGACCAGGAAGAATCCAGCTTTTAGAGTCTGCGGTACTTGTGCCCATATTTGTAGTATACTAAGTATGATTTAATTGTACTTTTTAGCAGAATTTAAGTTAGTGTTTGACTTGAATACAGTGACAGGTGTCAATTACTTACTTGTAGCTCACAATCCTGAGATCAAGAGTCACATGCTCTCCCAACTGAGCCAGCCAGGTACCCCCTATTTGTAGATTTGTAGATTTGGGAGAGAATTTAAAGATCATCTGCTCCACCACTGAACTCCTCCTCTGTAACACAGATGTGGAAGTGAGGCCCCGCAAGGTTAAATGTCCTGCCCACACCACAGAAGTATTTCAGACCAGAAAGAACTGTCTCCTGGAGCCAGTGGTGCCCATGGCTAAGCCAGGCCCCCAGGAGCTGAGGAAATACATAGACATGGGAAGAAAAAGCAAGAAAAGAAAGATTGAAGAAGGGTCAAAAAAAAAAAAAATCCAGACTTAAGAGCCAATTTTATCTTCTCATTTATCCCTTAGGGAAAAGAATGCATTTGATTGCCTAATCTTCACTTATGGCCGAATCTTTTCATGGAGAGAAGTGAACCTATTTATTTATTTATTTATTTTTAAATATATTTTTATTTATTTCTAAGAGAGAGAGAGAGACAGCGTGAGCAGGGGAGGGTCAGAGAGAGAGGGAGTCACAGACTGAAACAGGCTCCAGGCTCTGAGCTGGCAGTGAGCACAGAGCCCGATGCGGGGCTCGAACCCACAGACCGCGAGATCATGACCTAAGCGAAAGTCGGACGCTTAACCGACTAAGCCACCCAGGTGCCCCAAAGTGAACCTATTTATGATCTAGTGTTTTTCCAAGAGATAATGGCTGGGGGTATATATCAGAATAATGAAGTGAATAATTACCAATATTTATTAGACACTTCTGTGTCCCAAGAACTGTGCCCTTCTCATTTCATCCTTTCAACTATCTTAGGCAGTGGATCCTGATCCCTCCCTTTTGTGTGTTTAGAGAGAGACCCAGTGACTGTTAGTACCTTGCTCAGGGTCACAGTTCACAAAGGGTGGGGCCAAGATTTAAACTCGGGCAGTCTGACTCCAAGGCTGCTCTTCCATCCTTACATTTATGAATGCAGAGAATATTATTAGTGAAGCATGCCTGTAGTCATGATCAGTGTTTACATGCTAAAATGCTTTCTCATTCATGTTCTCTAGTAGCAGTTTTGTTCTTGGCTTTTGTTAGCTTCTCCACTAGGTGACTGAGTGGACACAGGACCCTTTGGAGATAACAGCTGATTCATTCAGCTGGTATTTACTTAAAGCACCTGCTACTACCAGGCATTATTCTAGACATTGGGGATACCAAACAGATGGAATGAGTGAGATTATGTTTGGTGGAACACTACTGTGTTAGACTACTGACTTTGATGAGTTGGGTGGATCCATGACTAGAAGAGATTGGCTTTTCCGAAATCAGACTTCTTTGTTCAGTCCCAGCATTAAAAAGTACCTTTAGGGGTGCCCGGGTTGTTGTTTAAGCATCTGACTCTTGATTTTGGCTCAGGTCAGGATCTCATGGTTCCTTGGATTGAATCCCAGAGTCAGGCTGACAGCATGGAGCCTGCTTGGCATTCCCTCTCTCCTTCTCTCTCTGCCCCTCCCCTGCAGGCTTGTGCGTGCTCTCTCTCTCTCAAAATAAATAAGCTTTTAAAAATACCTTTAAAAGCAAAATCTAGATCCATTCACTTTTCTCTTTCTAAAGACTAACTTTTTTTTCATTCCAAACTAATTTTTTGATGGCTGCAGAATTTTCTCCTTGAGCTTAGAGGTCATTGACGGTGATATAAAGGACATCAAAAGTTCTTCCTAAAATACCACTTTCTTAGCTGTGGCTTTTATAGCTTGATGAGCTCTCCAAAGCTTCCGCTTTTTCCCTCCTGTGTGTGCTTCCTGCTGCATCTCCCTGGATCCTTTCCAGTACCGTTCAGCTTCTGCAGATGGGGCGTCAAAAGATGTCATGAGGCTATGTCCGGCCACACTTCCTGCAGCTCGGTGGGACAGCTGCCGCCCTGCTAGCCTCCGCCTCAGAGCGCGCTGCTCCTCTGCGCCCTGCGCTCCTCTGCGATGGTAAAGCCAGGGCTAGCATCAACATCTTAGGCTCAGGGCAGCCCAGACTAGATATGTAAAGTTCTAGATTTCTCTCTGAACATCTTCAACAGGATGTTTGATATTCTTGGAATACTTTCACAATAAACCATCCTGCATGACAGTGTTCTTTAGAGAGAATTGGTTTTTTTTAATTACCTAAAAAATGTATACCTATTTTTATGGTAAAGGCAATGTAAAAAAAAGAAAAAAGAATGTAACAAAGTTGCAGACTTCCAAAGTTAGAAAAGTAAAATTACCGTTAATTATGCTATCTTAACCAAAGCAGTTAGTTCCATTTGTTAGTATGTTCTTGCATTGTTCGCAATCATAATATACGTAAAAATGTATAACCTGCATGTGACTGTCATGTTTGAAGATGGCGCTGCTGATGTGTGACAGTAGAGCATGCACTTTGAGTTGTTTTTCCACCAGGAAACCACCCTTAGTTTCCCATAAGTTACGCTGGTGACTTCTGATGTGTTTTGGGGAGACAACAAGAACAGTCGGTTTGCAGTTTAATGAATCACTTAAACTGCTTGAGAGAGGTTGGGAGGTAGGATTGAGCTGGAATAATTCTTCTTTAAAGCTTTTTTATGGAATAATTCTTTTTAAAAAATTTTTAAAGCTTATCTTATTATTTTTTAATGTTTATTTATTTTTGTTTTTTTAAGTTATTTTTTTATTTTTTTATTTTTATTTATTTCTAGGAGAGAGAGAGACAGCGTGAGCAGGGAAGGGTCAGAGAGAGAGGGAGACACAGACTCTGAAATAAGCTCCAGGCTCTGAGCGGGCAGTCAGCACAGAGTCCGACGCGGGGCTCAAACCCACAAACCGCGAGATCATGACCTAAGCGAAAGTCGGACACTTAACCGACTAAGCCACCCAGGCGCGCCATTGTTTATTTATTTTTGAAAGAGAGAGACAGAAAGAGAGTGAGCACAAGTCGGAGAGGGGCAGAGATGGGGAGGACAGAGGATTAGAAGCAGGCTCCATGCTGACAGCAGAGAGCCCAGTATGGAACTCAGACACGCAAACCAGGAGATCATGACCTGAGCCAAGTTGGACACTTAACCAGTTGCGCCACCCAGGCACCCCAAGTTTGTTTAGAGAGAGAGAGCGCGAGCGAGCACGAGTGGGGTAGGGGCGGAGAGAGGGGGAGAGAGAAGTCCAAGCAGGATCCATGCTGTTAGCACAGAGCCCGACGTGGTACTTGAACTCAGGAACCATGAGATCTTGACCCCAGCCAAGGTCAAGAGTCGAATGCTTAACCAGCTGAGCCCTCCAGATGCCCTGAGCTGGAATAATTCTTACAACCTCTAATCTTCCGTTGCTTTGGGAGGATGAAAAGGGGACGTAAAAATGGAGCAGAGTGAAGCTGCTCGAGCTGGAAGGACCCCAGGGCTGCTTCTGTCCTTAGTCCCTCTGTCTTAGTCCCCTCCTTAGATGCTTTTCTTGCTGTCCTTAGTCCCCTCTGCATACCTCTGGGGTTGCAGCTCTAAGGAGGGCAAACAGCCACTTCCTATGGCTGTGAGTGAGGCCAGTTCTCTAAGCCTTGGTTGCATTTCTATCTGGAAGATGTAAATCATAATAATAATATTCTCTGATAGGTATATGTGAACTTTATGAACATTAAATGTGACTCTGCAGATCCTTAGAGTACTTGGCCCGTGGTTAGCCCTCAGTAGATGTGGGCTGCTGTTGCTGTTACTCAGTTGTTGGTCAGGGCCACTTGGATGGTTTCAGAAAGTGCTTAATCATTAATCTTAGCACACAGAAATCTTTCCCAGCTAAGGTATTAATGAAAGTGGAGTATTTAGTTGTTGTGGTTGTTGCCATGGTATCATGCCCGGAAAATGCACTGTGTGGTAACTCTTTCTTAGAGTATTTTTCACTATCTCTAAAAGTTTCTTTTCCTCTTTTCTTTGTTCCTTTATATATTTGAGAATGATTTGATTATATTTAAAATTCCAACCTAATGAGAACACTTACTAGTTGACTTTTTTCATTGTTAACATTTGGTCTTTGACATTTTGCTAGTTTCGTGCTGGGGACGCAGTTTTCCCTCTTCCCTCATTTACTGCTTTCTGTTTTCTTTTTGTTTTTTTAAAGTAATCTCTGCCCCCAACATGAGGCTTGAACTCACGACCCTGAGATCGAGAGTCGGATGCTCTATCGACTGAGCCAGCCAGGTGCCCCCATTGTCCCTCATTTCTAATGACTCTGTCATAGGCCACATTTTGTCCACGTATCATATCTGTTCAATGGTTTACTTAAGATATGAGTAAGTAAAATCAGATTACCCCTGGAAGTAATAACTGTTTATTTAAAAGGCGATTGCAAGCCTGTGCTGTTTTGATTTCATGGGTAAATACTTTTCCTAGAATAGTATCATCGGTATCATCATCACTTTTCCCTCCTGTGCCCCTGTCCTCCGTCATTCCCTGTAGACCTGACTGGGGCAGCCCTTCAGAGGTGGCGTCTTACCCTCAGTTGTTTGCTTTTGGGGAAGGGAAGGGCTTCAGCCACAAGAAAAGTGAGGCTTGTGAATGGAAGTCCTGGACACCATGGTGAAGAATTTTCAAGTCTGCTTTTCCTTTTTTTTTTTTTTAAAGATTTTATTTTTAAGTAATCTCCACACCCAACATGGGGCTGGAACTCACAACCCCGAAACTAAGAGTCACATGCTGTTCCAACTGAGCCAGCCAGACACCCCAGCCTACCCTTCCCTTATGTCAAATTGCCAACCCCTGTTTGAGACAGTGGTCCTGAGCTGCTGGGTGTGTTGCTTTCTTGCTAAGAGAGTTTTAAAATTCCCAAGAATACCTTGAAGGGAACGAGCCCAGATTTTTGGATGAAAAATTTCACTGTGTTCCTACCTTTTCTCTAGACATACAATTCAATTCCTGTTTTGCTTTAATCCCTTGAGATCCACCTCCCAGTGTGGTTTTACCTCTCAGATTTTTTTCCTCAACTGTAGCATTGAATGACCATCTTCCCTGCAGGTTTATTGTGAACGTGAGAAGAAATAACCACGTGTACGTGACATGACTGCTAGATGCTGTTATTATTGATCATCACTTGAATTGGGAGAATTCCCGATCGTGTACCTCCCATTTGCACCATGTTAGACTTAGGAATGGAGAAAAACAGTCTGTGCTCTCGGGGGTTCATGTTCTGTTAGAGAGATAGCAAGTCAACAGATGGCTCAATGCACAGAGGTAGGTGCTGCCTGTTGATGAAGGAGGCGTGCACAGAACGCTTTTGGAGCGAGCACAGAAGGCCTGCTGCGGGGCTGCGGCAGCATCCGGCCTCATGCGAAGGCAGCGTAGGACTCAGAAAGGGCAGCGTGATGGTGGCTCCTGGTGTGGGGAGGAGGGGGGTGATGTAGTGGGCAGGCAACGGGGACCGCGCGAAAGGCTCGTGGGCATGTTGGGCCCAGGTGGTGGGAGCATCTGTCGCATAGCTTACATAAGGCGTGGTGGGGGGTTGCAGGTGAGCTAAGTCCTGAAAAGTAGAATCCGGGTGCTGCTAGGACACGAAGGCTTGCTTGCTGCTCTCTGTGTGTGCTGCTCTACCACTAAGTCCTCCTGGCCCTTTGTGAGCCCGTAGCCACCTGCTCGTTTGCTCCTGGTTCCTCTTGGTCCAAGACCATGCAAAGGCTCCCGTTCCAAGGCTTTTAGGTCCTTTAGGTCCTCGCCAGCGATTCAGCGAACCTAGGATTTGTGTAGCAGTCCTGGGAGGGGCGGGAGGTGGGTGCACAGAAGGCAGCGCCATGTGTTTTGCAGCTGCTGTTAGTCACATCAGTGAGCTTCGATGCTGAGAGGCCAACAGCCCGCTAATTGCCACCTGCTCCCTTTCTCCAGCACTGGTGTACATTCCAGCGCTGCCCTCTCTAACTTCCAGTGCAATGTGGTTAAGAGCACAGCTTTAGATTAGAGCTCTGCTACTTGCCCTGTGGATTTAGTCTGAGTATTTAACTTCTCTGAGCCTCGGTTTCCTGATCTGTGAAATGGAAATAAAATTAGTCGTATCAGCTCATAAGATTGTTGTTAGTCTTAAGTGAGGCAGTCCATCGAAGTTGTTAACACAGTACCCAGCATGTAGCAGACCCTTATTAAATGTTAATTGCTGTAGTGGCTATTACTCTTTACCCCAGAAGCTGCACCTGTGTGTGTGTGTTCGTTCTTTGAGCACCTGCCGCTTCCCCAAACCCTAACACCCTTTCCAGACTCACTGCAGATTCCTTCTTCTTTCTGGGTTGTTGAGAGAGCGTTTGCATTTGGGAGGCCAGAGCTCTGCCCATTTTTTTTTTTTTTCTGTGTGATTTTGAGGGCGCCCCCTTGGCCTCTTTGGCTGTCATTTCCTGATTCATAGAATCGGCTTAGGCAAGTGCTTTTATTTTTTTTAATTTTTTTTTTTAATGTTTTATTTATTTCTAGGAGAGAGAGAGAGACACAGCGTGAGCAGGGGAGGGTCAGAGAGAGAGGGAGATACAGACTCTGAAATAGGCTCCAGGCTCTGAGCTGGCAGTCAGCACAGAGCCCGACGCGGGGCTCGAACCCACGAACTGCAAGATCATGACCTAAGCGACAGTCGGACGCTTAACCGACTAAGCCACCCAGGCACCCCAGGCAAGTGCTTTTAAACCTATTTTGGCCAAGGAAATTAAAAACATTTTTTAAATTATTTATTTATTTATTTTTGAGAGAGAGTGAGTCGGGGAGGAGCAGAGAAGGAGGGAGAGAGAATCTGAAGTAGGCTCTACATTGCCAGCATGGAGCCCAATGTGGGGCACAAACTCATAAACTGTGAGATCAAGACTGATCCGAAACCAATAGTTGGACGCTTAACTGACTGAGCCACCCAGGTGCTCTTTTTTAAAACAGTGTGATTCTTTGGGGAACTTTTTCAAAACACACTGTTCCAAGTCCTGCTTTAGAGATTCAGATGTGCTTTAGGGTCAGGGAAGGGTGCGTATGTGGGGTGGGCACCTGCTGTAGGTATCTACGTTTTTTTTTTTCCTGGTAACTATTATTTTGTCCCTCATCCCCTGTTGAGAACTGCTATTTCAAATGAAGTCCGAGAAGAAACCCAAATGGAGAAAGAAAAGTGAGCGAGGAATGTAGTGGGAAAGGGTCTTGGCCAGGGAGCCCTTCAGCACCCTGTGTTTCCTGGGCCTTCCTAATTGGCATTCTCTCTTTTTGTCCTTGGTACAGGTTGTCTGTGATGCTGGGTTCTTTGTTGCTACAGCTGAGCATTTATTCTCTGCTCCTTGTGTATACTTGCTCCATGTTTGCAGCTCTTCTTTTTCCAGCAGAACTGTAAGCTCCTTGGCCTGTAGTGCCTCACAGTGTGGCCTTCTGGATGTCAGTGTAGCTTCAGAGTGGACTGTGTCCATCCCAAGAGGTGGCCTCAGAAGGGAGCTGGTGGGAGCATCATTTTGAGCCTCTTTTTTATTTCTCCGGGGGGGGTGGGGTGGGGAGTGATTTGGGCGGTGAGCTGGAGAACTGTGGGAGGCCTTGAGTGTGGTACGTGACTCTCTTCTTGGTCTTTATGCGCCAGCACTCATCTGTTAGATGATACTGTCAAGAAGCATGAATGAGTAGTGCTTTTACTGCCATTCAATAAATGATGAGCTGTTGAACCAGAGTGAGGGATTTAATTTGGGTCTTGGTGAGCAGTTACTTTCTTCCTTTAAGAAAAAAAAATCTGAGGGGCACCTGGGTGGCTCAGTCAGTTGAGCATCCAACTTCAGCTCAGGTCATGATCTCACGGATTGTGAGTTCAAGCCCCGCGTTGGGCTTTTTTCTGACAGCTCAGAGTCTGGAGCCTGCTTCAGATTCTGTGTCTCCCCCTCTCTCTGCCCCTTCCCTGCTCATACTCTGTCTCTCTCTCCTTCAAAACTAAATAAACATAAAAAAAAAACCCTCCTCTTTAAAAAAAAAAAAGAAAAAATCTGAGATAAGGAAAAAAAGCAGTCTAAATGTGAATGAAAGGATTTAGAGTGGGCACACGGGTAAGTATTGCTTAGTTGTTAGGGTAATGCACTGTTAGAGGTAGTTTCCTGTTTCCCTGTCCTGAACACTTGTTATGGTAGAAAAGACACTTGATGGCATTATTTTGTAATAGGAAAAAAGTTTGAGATTGGTAGTTACTGCGGGCTAAGAGCAGTGTTGGGGGAGGGTGGCATCAGGGAGAATGAGGGGGGATGAATGCTAATGGGTACTGTGTTTCTTTTCAGTGTGATGAAAATATTCTAAAATTGGTTGTTGTGATAGTGGATAACTGTGAATATACTAACTACCATTGACTTATGCACTTTAAATAGGTGAATTGTATGGTGTATGAATTTGACTTTTTTTTTTTAAGCAAACTCTACACTGATTGTGGGGCTTCAACTCACAACCCCAAGGTCAGGAGTCACATGCTTTACCAACTGAGCCAGCCAGATGCCCCTGAATTTGTATCTGAGTACAATTTATACAAAACCAAAGTAAAAATCAGAAGTACTAAGCCTGGTGTTGGAATTCCTGAGAACAAGTTCTGGCTTCATCGCCTGTTTAGTGTGTGATAAACACGTGATTTAATCTCTTGGAGCTTCATTGGCCTTATCTGTAAAGCAGGGATGAGAATACCTTACAGGATCATTGTCAAGATAAATAAATGACTTGGGACATGTGGAAGTGGATGTAGTGAAACCTCCAGCAAATTATATATTTATGCGTTTAAGTTAGACATATTTTTGTGGATAACAGATGCTTAGTCTGAAATGTTACTGAGAGTTCCCAACCATCCCTATGAAATGAACACTTATTAAAGGCTGAGACCTGATTTGCATGGTGAGTAAATAGCAGCGTCCTTAAAGACCAGATACCTGAATCGGCTTAGTCTGTGGTCTGTTACTTTGAGTCCAGACAGACATTGTCAGTTCACCTCTTACTGCATGTCTGCTTTCCCGGCTTCAGATACTGTTTCCTTGTCAGAGGAATTGTTGCTTGTGTGCCAGAGACAGGGTATAGTTAGTGGAGTGGCTCTGTGGCTAGCAGCCAAGCTGTTACTGGTCATGCTTTTGGAGGGGCATGAGCCTGCTAGGCTGGCTCTAAGCGAGTGACGCCCTCTGGCCCAGAGCAGGGAGCTAGCAGTTTGGGAATCAGCTCCAGGAAACAAATCTTATCTAGATTTGTAGCTCCTTAGAATTGGACAGTAAATAGATTCATTTAGCTTCTAGTCTGTATCTTCACTGATAGAGCTTCAGATTTAAAGTCTGGCTTTGAATATGCCCTTGCCCTAATTGATGGGACTAGACTGTATTTCAGAAAGAAGTGTGATAAAAGTTCAGTAAGCTTGGCACTAATCATATACTTCAGTACTAATCATATACTTAGGTAGTAGTTAAAAAAAAATCTCTCAAGAACTGTGCTTAGGATAGTTAAAGAATACTACCAGGAACAAGAGTTACTTGTCTCTTTGTATGTTTTTGGTTATGCTTTCTTTTAGTACACTTTTCTTGACAGTTTACTACCGGAGGCTAGAAAATACATATACATACGGCCTCGGCCCCCATTTTGTGTCATTGTTGGGGAGGCTGACAAGCTAAAAGATTGTTGGAATACAGGAGGGAGGGTGGATCAGAGATATCTTGGCAGAGGTCTTGAATTGTGTGGACAGTTGAATTGACTGGTGGGCCCAGGGGCTTCACTGGGGGCTAGGTGGTGGCAGTGTGGTTCTGGGGTCACGGGAACGTGCAAGTGAGAGGTGATAGTGGCTGAAAGTAAGAGAAGCAGAGGGATGGACAGATGTGAATGGATTCTGGAGCTATTCATAAAGCAGTGCAGACAGGTCATGAGGGGCAGGGAGTAGTTAAGAATGACTCCTGGGTCAAGGGAGGTAGGGGGAATGGGTTAAAGAGGTGAAAGGGGTGCGTTTGTTGTGATGAGCACTGGGTGGTGTATGGAAGTGTTGAATCACTGTATTGCACACCTAAAACTAATACTATACTATATGTTAACTAACTGGAACTTGAGTGAAAACTTAAAAAAAAAAAAAAAAAAAAGAGGGACACCTGGGTGGCTCAGTCAGTTAAGTGTCCAGCTCTTGATTTTGGCTCAGGTCATGATCTCACAGTTTGTGAGACTGAGCCCCATGTCTGCACTGACAGCGTGGAGCTTGCTTGGGATTGTCTCTTTCCCTTTCTCTTTCTGCCCCCCCACTCCCCCGCCCACCAATAAATATTAAAAAAAAAAAAAGAGAGAATGAATGACGTGGTGTCTGCTGACGGGGCTGACCATCGAGTCAGAGCCCAGGGGAGGATGAACAGGTTTGGTGGGGGGCAGCGGAGTGATGAGCTGATTTTGAAATGTGAATTTGGAGGCTGTTAGGACCATTCCAGTGCAGGTGGCCAGGAGGCTGTTCAGGTGTTTAGGCCAGGAGCTCTGAATAGAGATCTGGAGTGAAGAGCCATTTGGAGGTCATCTGCTTTATTGCTGGCTGTGATGTGCATGGGAGAGCTCGTGCAGGATGCAGGTCTTGTGAGGAAGGAAGAGGACCCTGCCTGGAAAGGAGCCTTGCAGAGGAGCAGCCAGAGAGTGGTTGCTTGGCCTGAACTCATTTCTGCATATTTTTGGGTCTCCGTATAAATGACGTTTCCTGAGCGGAGCAGTCTTCTCTGACCCCGTCCGAGTGCAGTTCAGCGTTCCTGCTGTGTTCCCATGGTGGCCTGTCCTTCCCGAGTGCAGCGCTTTGCACACGTCTTTGTCACGGCGTGTCCTGTGGTCGGCTCCTGTGTGCTCTGGGGAGGCAGAGGCAGTGTGTTGCGCTCTCCTGGGCGTGCCGTGCTGGGATACAGCAGGTGTGGGAGAAGCGCTGGTTCAGCCAGTGAAAGAGTGTGTGAAAAAGCAGGGCCGCGATGGAGTCCTGGAGAAGGATGTGGCCAGCAGGCAGAGGCAGGTTGTATTGTAGAAGAATATGTTTTGGTCAGGTAAACTGAGGCTCAAGTCCCACTTCACTCAACCTTGGTCAGCCTCATTTTCCTCATCTGTAAAGTGAGACCAATAATGGCTGTTAACAGAGTTGTGAGGATTACCTGCGATGATGCTGTCTTCATATATAATCTTTTGTAGGCTTCCAGTGTTTATCACACTCTTCACCCTCTGTTCCAATTATGACTTTTATTTGTCTGAATTCAGTGAGAGCAGAAGTCAGTTCGTGTTTATCTTGCTGTCCTCAGCCTTAGGTCTGTAGGGCGTCGGGCAGCTGTTGGTTGGAACGAATCGGTACGTATTAGAGATGGCGCGGCTCACAGCTCTGGGTAACCAGACATGCGGCTTCAGTGCTGACTCACTGGTGTCGCTCCCCAGGCTCTTCGGAGCCCTGTGCTTTGGGCCACTCCTCAGAAACAGAGTTCGAGAAGAGATCCCATTGACAAGATCTTAGTGCCAGGCCATCCGGATGATCGGGCTCCGGTAGGTGTGTCTTCTGTGGGCCATCCGCTTGCTGAAGAGTGGGTGGCAGTTCTCACAGGTGGTCTGGCCCGGGTTGCTGGGAGAGGAGTGCTTCTGGCTCTGCACGGGCCGGGGTTCTAGGGGGCGTGGGGGCACTGGCAGCTGCAGGTCCTGGAGTGGGTGATTTGCCCGTGGCTCCTTTTGTGTTTATTAAAATTTTTTAATGTTTATTATTTATGAGAGAGAGAGAGAGAGACAGAGCATGAGTGGGGGAGGGGCAGAGAGCGAGGGAGATCCAGAATCCGAAACAGGCTCCAGGCTTTGAGCTGTCAGCACAGAGCCTGACGCAGGGCTTGAACTCACGAAGGGTGAGACCATGACCTGAGTGGAAGTTGGACACTTAACCAACTGAGCCACCCAGGCACCCCTCCTGCAGCTCCTTTTGCTGTGTAGGGTAAAATGTGCAGAAACAGGAAGACTTATTCGTGCCCTTGTCCTTTTTTTAAATTAAAACAAACAAAAAAAGTAGCCAAAACATTGGGGTACATGCTGAAGTAAGGAATTAACAACAAACCCAACTCCCGTCCTACCACCGTGGCAGAACTGTTCTCCATTATGTTCCGCCGCTGTTCTAACTGAATCCAGGCCACTGGGATACCCTAGTTTTGAAACTGTGGACATGCTGTGACTGCTGGCAGCAGGCTTTGCCATTGTTCTGTGCCGTAATGGCACAAAATGTCCACACTCAGGTGGAATAGCAAGAGGTGCCACACAGAGCATTTGGTTCATTTTAACTGCCACGCTTGTTGAAAATTTGCATCATTTTCTTTGTTTACTTAATGCTTATTTATTTTTGATGGAGAGAGCACGGCCAGGGGAAGGGCAGAGAGCGAGGGGGACAGAGGATACGAAGCAGAGGGCTCAGCACGGGGCTCCAGCTCATGAACCTTCATGAACTGTGAGATCATGACCTGGGCAGGGGTTGGACGTTCAACCTACTGAGCCACCCAGGTGTCCCGAAAATTTGCATCATTTTCAAATGAGTTGGTTTTCAGGAGTGTTGCGCAGTTCAAGAAAAGTTTGTCAGTGTAACTAGGAGAACCAGTTCTGCTTAATTATTAAAGAACCACACTTTTCTCCCTTTTTTCTCTACACATTGAACCAAGATAGTTCTTTGGGGTCAGTAAGGACTTTTATCCCATGTTTCATAGCTCTGGAAATAAGACTGTCACCATTTGCTCTTAGGCAGCTGGGCAGGGAGTGTCAGAGTTGAAGGATGGTGGGATAGAAGAAGTAAAGGGTTAAGGTGGAGTCCAGGCCCCTCTCTGAAACCAGATGGCAGTGTAAGTAAGCACACACACAGGCAGCTGTCACTAGAGGCTGGTGGATTGGCTGTCGGATCCTGGGATGACGCCAGCCCCGTCCATGGCTGTTGTGCTCCTGCAACTCTTACTCAACAGGCTTCACAATTTCTGGTCTTTCTGGATGAATACCACATGCATGACTGGTCAATGGAACATACTCTTTTCTCCAGCACTTTACCATATTATTAGAGTATTTGGTGATGCCATCGATAGTAATGGCCCAGGCCTAGATAGTATATCTTTTTTTAAAAAATTTTTAATGTTTTATTTATTTCTGAGAGAGAGGGAGACAGCCAGCCAGCCAGCCAGCATGAGCAGGGGAGGGTCAGAGAGAGAGGGAGATGCAGAATCTGAAGCAGGCCCCAGGCTCTGAGCTAGCTGTCAGCACAGAGCCCGACCCGGGGCTCAAACCTGCAAACCATGTGATCATGACCTGAGCCGAAGTCAGCGATCAACCGACTGAGCCACCCAGGCGCCCCTAGATATTATATCTTAAGTTGTATGTTTCTCTGGTCCCTGCTCAAGTGGTTTTAAAACCTCTTTAAAATCTCTCACTACTTAGTCATTGCTTATGAAATTAGTCAACGAAATCTTTTGAACACGTGCCATGTGCAGGGCCTGTATTGGATTCTGGGGATATATGGTGAGCATAAAAACAGATAAGAACCTACCCTCAAAGAGTTTAGATTATTGGGAAGATAGACTTACACAATTACATGAAACAAATGTGAAATTGCAGCTGTGACCAGGGCTAGGAGAGAGAGAGATGCATGGGGCTGTGAGAACCGGTAATGGAAGTGGCCCTTGTCGTGAGAGCTAATGGATACACAAAATTCATAGGGCAGAGAAGGAGAGGAGAAGCATTTTATAGAAAGAGCATCCTATGGAAACTACTCAGCATGAGAAGGAGCATGGCAGGTATGGGAGGTTGAAAGGCCAGTGTGGCCAATGTGTAGACTGAGGAAGAGGATGGTAGGAAACCAGATTGGACAGGTAGGTAGGGGCCAGACTTCACAGGCCCGTGGCAGGTCATTGTCTTCATCCCACCAGTAATGCAAAGCAAACTGTGTGCTGGAAGGAACACTCCTGCTTTAGGGTAGAGAATGGATCAGCAAGTGGATAGTTGCAGGTAGACCAGCTGCAAAGCGTGTGGTCCATATGGGAGGTGATAGTTTGAATTAGGTGATGCCAGTGGAGATAGGAGAGGAACATGAATTCTAGAAACATTTTTAACAGGTATATTGATGAAATTTGGTGATAGATTGGATATTGAGGGTGATGGAGAAGGAGGTGTAACGGGGGGCTCTTAAGTTGACCTCTAGAAGGTTCCCTTGAAGGGAAGCACAGAATTGTCCAGGCAGTACATAGCAGTATTAATTGTGGCTGGAGTGTCATGAATCAGAAGGTTCCCATTGAACGCTCCAGGGTTTGTCAGGGTGATAATCAGAGACTTCTGCCTTAGCAGACCCAGTGGGGTACGTTACAAGAGGTGACTCAGCTGGGGTTGAAGAAGCCCCAAAGCTCTGTCCTGTGCAGCCAGCCATGACTCCTGCAGAGCAGATGTTTTTTTTTGGTGTTCGTTTTTTTCCCATTAGCCTCCCTCTGCCTCTCTGCAACACTCTTTCAGGGTTTCCCTGGGAATTCCCTATGAATCTTGGTTTGACTTGGTTTCACATTGGTCTGGCAGATACACTCACTGATCATTTTGTTCTGGTTTTCCTCCATTCCATGTAAGGGTGGCATGGCATCCTGTAAGGACACAAACTGGGCCAGCTACTGGGTGTGACTTCTACCTCCACATGGGTTCTTCATCTACAAAGTGGAGATAATAGTGGGTGTAATAACACCATTTCAAGGGCTTGCTATGAGTTAATAAGCATAAAACCCTTTAACAATGCCTGACACACACAACCCAAGAAATATTTGTCATTTTTCACCTCTCAGCCTCAGTAAGGGCTGGTCCTTGGAAGTATCCGCTTTGGCAATTACAGATTGGACATTTATGATTTCTCTTTTTTTAAATGTTTATTATTTATTTTTGAGAGAGAGAGAGAGACCGAGTATGAGCGGGGAAGGGGCAGAGAGAGCGGGAGACGCAGAATCTGAAGCAGGCTGTCAGCACAGAACCCAATGCAAGGCTTGAACCCACAAACAGCAAGATCATGACCTGAGCCGAAGTCGGACGCTCAACCAACTGAGCCACCCAGGTGCCCCTATGATTTCTACAGTCCACAAGTGACCCCTGAGTCATGATGTAGTAATTTGTAATGCTGATAGGGAAGGAATTGTAGTTACTTATCCAATTGTAAAGATCAAGTTGGACAGCCTTTAACCACTTATCTAATAAATTCTCCCATGAAGACAGCAGCTTATACACACTCAGGGTGCAGCATGACCAGAAGTAGGACGTACATATGGGAATTCCACCCTGTCCTGTAACCAACCCAGTTTAAGATCCATATCCAGACTCAGCACATCCAGACATGGGTGCTCCTTGTACCCTTGTTGATAACTGCTTCTCCTCTCCTCCATTCGACTGTGTTCATTCTCCCAGAATCAACAAGCAACGGATGTTATAACTCTTTTCTCTTTCTCAGAAACAATGAGGTAGAATTTCCACGTTTGTCAGTCTTTCTTTTTCTGTGGAGTTCAGAAAACTATTGTGAAGTACAGGAGTGAAGGAACTATAGGATGTAGCCAATGAGAATCCATTCTGTCTTTTCGGACTCCTCCCTACCACCCAAAGAGATAGGTACCCAAATTAAAAGAAAAATTCAGTCTTTTGAAAGGAGGAGTTTTTTAAAGATTATTATTATTATTATTTTAGTAATCTCACACCCAGCCTGGGGTTTGAACCCACAACCCCAAGATCAAAAGTTGCATGCTCTTTGGACTGAGCCAGCCAGGCACCCTGGGAGTTTTTCTTCCTCCCTTCCTCCCTCCCTCCCTCCCTCCCTCCCTCCCTCCCTTCCTTCCTTCCTTCCTTTCTCTGATTCTCTTTGTATACCCTGATTTATTGGTGTTCTGTAGGGTATTTCTCTTCTTAGGACTGGTGACTATTTTGATTTGGGAATGGGTATTTGATGGTAGTAGTTATGATACTTATTTTTTCCTGAGTTAGTTGTAATAATTAGATAATGTATATTTATAGTTATTTCGAAGTATTAACCGAAGAAGGGTTAGATATTAGTGATGTTTGCCTACAGTGTGGCTCCTTAAATTCCACTGCTCAAGTGCTTCTATAGGCTTTTATTCTCAAGTTGTTACCAACTTTCAGCAGTTTAGTCTACTTTCAACAGAATCAGCAGTTGAGAAGTTTTTCTTTTTGTCCAGTGTGCCTGAGCGGTGTCTTCCTTGGATGTAGTGTTCTTTTAAGGAAGCCATTAGTTTACTCTTGATCTTGTAATGGGTTCAAAGTACTTTCTATTGCAGAAGATAAGACACAAAATGACCAGATCTAAGTCAGTGTGGGCTTTTATTTTTTCTTTTATTTTTACATTTTTATTTTGAGAGAGAGAGAAAACATGAGTCAGGGACAGTTAGAGAGATTGAGAGAGAGAGAGAGAGAGAGAGAGAGAGAGAGAGAATTGCAAGCAGACTCCGCACTGTCAGCACAGAGCCCTACGGGGCTCGAACCCACAAACCGTGAGATCATGACCTGAGCCGAAGTCGGACGCTTAACCGACTGAGCCATACAGGTGCCCCAGTCATTGCAGGCTTTTAGAAAACAAATCCTATTAATAGAAAAATGCCATTTCTTTTTCCTTTGCTTCAGGTATTCCTGTGTATTCTGTCTTACGGAATTAGGACCAACTTGGGTGTTGCTAATCGCAGGAGTTTCTGATCCATAGAAAAGAGAATTGAGAGGTCTCCTGAATGGAGTAGAAATTATTCTTACTTGTGACAGAATCTTGAATAATTTCCCCTCTTACGTAGTATATTTGAATTCTTTACTGCTCAAAGGAAAGGACGAGGGAACGAAAGAAAAGGAAATCGAGAAGCACAGATACTGCTGTGTCCCACAGCTACAGCTCTCATTTACTGAACATGTGTGCCAGGTGTGGGCACACATTTTTCTTCAAGCCTCATGTTGGTAGTGTTGTTACCGTTTACATTGGAGCAAACCAACACTAAGTGAAATGACATGCTCAAGGTCATGTCTGTAGGTGACAGAGCTGGGTTTGAACTATGGCTGCAAATCCGTGTTCTTTCTGATTGCAGTGCTTGCACTGAGAGAAGTTTGGTTAAATGGGGGAAAACAAAAAGTATTCGTACTATGCTGTATTAAAAATACAGCTTTCTGCTGTTAAAAAAAAAGGTACCTTTCATTCCCGCCTAATCTGTGGGTGTAAATACATTTTCCCCTTCAGATTTTCTACTTTATCGGAGAAAACAAGTGTATTAAATGTCCATTTTAGAGCATGGAGCAACTTTGAGGAAAAAAATGTCTGTGCTTTGCCTTTTTAGTATTTTGGTGCCAAATGTGATTGAGAGAAATTGTGTTTTGGAACCTTTAGGGATGTTGGCTCTTGGAATTTGCCCTTCTGGCTGGATGAAATTAAGCTGAGAATAACAACTTCAATTTTGGACTCCAGGCCCTCGCAAACAGTGAGGGCTGATGTACAGCATTTTGGCATATGTAAGCATTGTGGCCTGCGAACTTGGTTGTGGGATCACCCTCCACACACCCCTATTCTTGTCAAGGTCAGCCATCTTCTGCAGAACCCATCTCCTGCCTTTCCTGAGGTGCCCTGGGTCCATCACACTTTTGAGGAGATGGGCGCCTTGAAGATCATGGTAAGAAAGTAGAGAATTTACTTTTTGAGAATTAATGGAATGAAAACAAGCAGGCTGCTTTTGAGCCTCTCAGCAGATTCTCAGGTGTGTTAGTGGACTTTAGCTTCACGCTTCACACGCTTTTGTCCTGCGTGCGGCAGATCCTGTACAGTGAAGCGCAGCTCTCTCAAGGGAGGTTTTCTAATTAGCCCTAATCGGTTTTGTAATAGGAGACTAGATTCCTGCTCTGGGCAGCGGCTGTTAGAACTCTTCTCCCTTTTGTAGGTGGACACTGGAGATCATTGTTAGAACCAGGACTCGGCAGCGAAGCCTGTGGGCTCTGGAGCTCGTTGGGGCTGGAGCTGTACCCTTGCTTAGTGACTTACTTCCTATAAAAGGAAATTTCCTGAACCTCTTTAAGCCGAAGTTTCATTTTTAAAATGGAGATAATACCAGTGCTAGAGTTGTGAGGATTAATGAGATACTAATGAAGAGCCCTTACCTGGCACATAATCAAAGCGTCATAGATGTTGGTTATTATCATTATAGGCAAAGCATGCAGTTGAAGTGAAAGCTTAGGACTAACACATCATGGAGGGCTTTGATCGCTACACACATACTTGGACACATCTTTTTTTTACTGCTCAGAAATCTTTTTGCCTGTATGATTTTCGACAGTGTTCAAAGTGGGCAACGTTGCTGTACAATTTGTGTTTTGGATGAATAAAGTCTTGTTATAATTATTATTTTTTTAATGTTTATTTTTGAGGGAGAGAGAGTGTGCATGAGAGTGGAGGGGCAGAGAGAGAGGGAGAGAGAGAATCCCAAGAAGGCTCCATGCTGTCAGGGCAGAGCCCGATGCGGGGCTGGATTCCATGACTGTGAGATCATGACCTGAGCCAAAATCAAGAGTCAGACACGCACCTGACGGAGACACCCTGGCCCTCAGGTTATAATTCTGTAGTGGCATTTAGGGCAGGGGCGTGCGTGCATTTGATGATTTTTCATGGACACTGGCTTTTCAGCAGCAGTGTAATCTTTTTTTTTCTTTTCAAATTTTTATTAAAATTCTAGTTAGTTAACATACCATGCAATATTGGTTTCAGTAGAATTCAGTGATTCTTCACTTACATACAGCAGCAGTGTAAACTGTGTTACTCTGGTCTCTACTTTCGTGGTCTGCACGCTGAGGGAAGTCCGAGGAGCAGGGGCATTTTTAGTAGGAAGTTGCAAACTGCAAGGAGTCTTGGTGGTTTTTCTGTGATCTCCCTCCAGTGTTGAAATTCCCACACGCATCCTGAAATATGTGGCTTCTCAATGACTTCACTAGCTGTTTCGTGTTTTCCCAGTTCTGTGTCAGATCAGTTCTTGGTTAGCAACTTGTTGCCACCATCAAGATGTATTTAACATTATTCTAGGGAAGAGGAGCAAGTCACTACTTTAAAAATGAAAAATGTGGGGGCACCTGGGTGGCTCAGTCGGTTAAGTGTCCGACTTCGGCTCAGGTCATGATCTCGCGGTTCGTGGGTTTGAGCCCCGCGTCGGGCTCTGTGCTGATAGCTAGCTCAGACAGAGCCTGGGGCCTGTTTCGGATTCTGTGTCTCCCTCTCTCTCTGACCCTCCCCTGCTCATGCTGTCTCTCTTTCAGAAATAAATAAAACATTAAAAAAAAAGACTAGTACTGTCCTCATTAAAATAAAATAAAAAATAAAAAAATGAAAATCAAAAATGTGTACTAAGGTTTGGGGGCATTTGACAAAGAAGGTGGTGCGTAGGAAAAGGTCTCCAGCCTTTTCCCTTTTTCTTGCAGGAAAGGTTCTAGTAGACTGATAGTCATCCCTCTGAGCATTGAGTCGCTTGTTGTGTGACAGTGTTCTGGAACGGAGAGCAGGTCTACAGCAGACTTTACTCTCTGTTTCTAGGGAGGGAAAGCCATTAAGGACCCTGCCTTCTTTCTGCACACAAATACTCAGGCTCACCTCTGTCATGATTTTGACCTTGCCTGGGTCTCTAACACATTTATCTCACAAGGCAGGCACTTTAGCTCTTAATTCCATTATTTTAGATTGGGACACTGAGGACAGGACACTTGCCCGTGATCCCTCTGATATCTTCGTAGGCTAGAACCCGCCCAGTTTCCTGATTTAGTCCCGTGCTGCTTCCTGAAAGACCTGTCTCTGAGATAATAAATCCTATGTGCTTAATTCACTGCCCTGCTTAAAATCCTGCATTTGCTCTTCACTGCCCCACTACTCTGTGTTTTTACACTTCCTGTCTCTGCTTGACCATCTCTTGAACTCTTTGCACATTCCTCAGGAGCCACTTGCTTGGAAGCACATGTTTGAACAGTCTCCCCTCTCCTCCCTCTTTTGGGGAGTTAGGCCCCCTCTTTTGTGCTCCTGTAGCCCCACATCAATACCCTTCTTTATAGCAGCCATCCTGTTGTACTGTGGTTGTACGAGTGTGTTAGTATTGTCTCTTCTCCCCCTGGACTCCAGTGCAGGCTCCTGTCTACCTAGCGTTTGGTAGGATTCATTTAAGTTACCTTTGTGTCTTATAAATTTTTCTTTCCATAAACAAATTAGTTACCTTTAGAAGCCCAGCATCCTCTGCTTAAAATATGTATATGTGTATAAGTATGTATATATGAATACATAGATTACTTAGTTTAGAAATGACAAGGCTAATCAGCTGAATAATGGCAAAACCTTATGAGGCTTTAGGCTTTGGAGGCCTCAGATGTCCTCACTCCATCTAATTTTTTTAACGTTTATTTATTTTTGAGAGAGAGAGAGCATGAGCAGGGGAGGGCAGAGAGGGAGGGAGACACAGAATCCAAAGCAGGTTCCAGGCTCTGAGCTGTCAGTGCAGAGCCCAACGCATGAACCATGAGATCATGACCTGAGCCCAAGTCAGACGCTCAACTGACCGAGCCACCCAGGCGCCCTGTCCTTGCTCTGTCTAAAACCCACACACTTGAGGCATAGATGATAGTGCTGGCATTTGGCTCTTTCCTGCCAGTCTTGTGAGTTGGCAACTGTGACATGGGTCCTAATCCTACAGCCCTGGATGTTTTGTACATTGACGTGTTGTGGGATGTGATTCTAGTCATTTATTATTTCTCTATTGTTAATGCAGTTGACCTAAGTCAGTAACTGCCTCAGTGACAGTCAGAAACTGCTGTAACTAATTTAGGCGAAGAAGAGGATTATTGTAAGGATACAGGTGTGATTCATGGACCTGTGCGACATAGGTGTGGCTGGGCCTTAATGAAGCCTGGGAAGCCATGGGAGTGCAGGCCACAATTGTGTGTCTGGGAGAGTTGGCTTCTATCTCCACATAACCTTTTCGCGGTTGTCATCCACTGCAGGAAGCTTTGTTTGCTTTGCCACATTTGTGGACGAACCTAGAGGTTAAGCAGCCAGCTTGATTAACTTCTCTTAGACCTTCAGCCAGATTAATTCAGGACATAAAATGATTAGCTCTTCAAGGGACCACTGTCCATTTCCCGATGTTTGACCAGGAGGAGATGGGTTCACTCCAGGAAGTTGGGGGAGCAGAGAACAGTTGTTTCGGGAAAGTGAGTTTTCGGTAGGACAGAATCTTAAAAGGTGTCTCCTGATTGTTTTATTTCTGGAATGTAAAGAAAGAATTCCACCGACCATTTCAGGAATTGATGTAGGTAGTTTTAAATAGTATAAATTCTTTATCATCGGAACGTGCTACTTCTGCAGACATAAGGATAGGATAGCCCTCTCCAAGCTGGCTGCAGCGTTTGAACTGAATTCCAGGCACTAGTCAAGATGATCACTAGTTTTCTAACAGCTGATTGAATTTAATGAATAGTTTTGCTCTCTCCTCGGAGAAAGATGATAGACCTGTCAAAAATAATAGTGCTTTAATTTAGTTCCGTGCCAATGGCAGACGATGAAAACTCCATGAGAATTTCGAAATTACCAAAACACTCGTAGCGTTTACATATGCAATATAGTCCCACTTGCACAACATGGAGCAATGCATCAGAATCATGGAGGAGCTTTTTGCAAAGCCAAAGGCCAGGTGCTCCCCACCCCCCCGCACTCTGATTTGTTACACTTGTGATGAGGCCTGAGCACCTGAAAAGGCAACAAGACCCACAGATGATGTGACACTCCCCAAATCTAAGAAGCACTGCCTCAGAAGGACTTGATTTATTGGCATCTTCTGGAGTGTAAACTGTAGCCATCTTTAAAATACATCACGCTCAGAATGATGTATTTTCTGAAACAGCTCTGACTTACTTCTTTAGCCTCAGGATGGGCTGTCTTGCTTCTTCCTGCCTCGACTGGTCCCAAATTTCTTTTAATGCATAGTGCAACCTAAATTAACAATTTTAGGGGCACCTGGGTGGCTCAGTCAGTTGAGTGTTCGACTTCAGCTCAGGTCATGAGTTCACGGTTCCTGGGTTCGGGCCCTGTGTCGGGCTCTGTGCTGACAGCTAGCTCAGATCCTGGAGCTACAGATTCTGTAGCTCCACAGATTCTGTGTCTCCTTCTCTCTCTGACCCTCCCCTGCTCACGCTGTCTCTCTCTCTCTCAGAAATAAACATTAAAAAAATTTTTAAAAAATTTTTAGAAAGCTCCTACCACCCAGAGCCTTATGCTAAAAAACAAATTCCCGTTGTATTTGTTGACAAAGCTCGTTGTGTCTTATAGAATTTTCCAGTTAAGACTTGACTGGTTCCCATGTTTCGCCTGTCCCAGTGTCTCATAGATTGGTAGGTTGACACAGAAACTTAGGCCGATAGAGGTTAGATATTTTGGCAAGAATACTTAATAGATGGTGTGGTAGATTGCTTTAGGAGGCTCACCAGGCCTCTCTTACGGTTGTTAACAGTCATTTGTGACTGTTGCTTTGTCCCATTAATTCATTAAGGATTGCTAATTATGTTTGAGTACTCGGTAAACAGTGAACCCAACGTGAAGGCATTTGAAGATATTTTCATTGAGAAACAGTAACATAGATCCTGGCCTTGATTCCTTATCAGAAGTGATTGTATCCCATGACTATGCCTTGTGGTTTTAGGTTATTTATTTTATTAGGTTATTATTTACTAATAAATATTTATTTTTATAGATTATTATAAATCTGTATATGTTTTAGGTTTATTTATTTTGAGAGAGACAGAGCGTGAGCAGGGAGGGGTGTGTGTGGTGGGGAGAGAGAGAGAGGAAGAAGGGAAGAGGGAGAGAATATGAATCCCACCCCAAGAAGGCTCTGCATAGTCAGTGCAGAGCCTGACATGGGCCTCGAAGTCACAAAACTGAAATCATGACAACCAAAGTCGAGAGTCAGATGCTTACCCAACTGAACCACCCAGGCACCCTGGTTTTAGGTAATTTAGAATGTTCCCATCCGTCTTCACTGGGTCTTGGTATGCTATGGAATAGGTGGATCAGTACTGACTTGACATGTTCTTATCTTCAGACCTTTTACATATATCTATTTTCTCTCAAGAACACAT
Organism: Crocuta crocuta; assembly: GCF_008692635.1. Lineage (NCBI taxonomy): Eukaryota > Metazoa > Chordata > Mammalia > Carnivora > Hyaenidae > Crocuta > Crocuta crocuta. The sequence goes on from NW_027528806.1 coordinate 2,005,298, forward strand.
AGTTATCTTTTGTTTTCGATCCTTGATTCTCACTGGAGGAAGAGGAGCCATGTTGTGAAATGGCTTACATTCCCTTTCTGACTCTGTGTTTCAGCTGCTTACTTTCTGTGTAATGTTTGTTCCTTTAGATAGGGAGTGCCCATCCCTGTCCTTCCACTGGGGACAACTAATAGTTGTCAATCCTAAATAGGTTAGTACATTGGACTAATTTGCTGGAATTTTCTGTCTTTTATTAAAAATACATTTTTAAAAAGTACCTAGCTTGTCAAACAAAGAACTCCTGAGGGTGTGTGATATTTTAGCGTGTATTCTGAAAACATGGCTTTATGTTACTTACTTTGAGCCCTTAAACAAAGAAAAATATTACCCTTTGTTCTTCTCTTTTAGGAAATTCACACAAACGAGAAAGAAGTAACAGAGAAGGAAGTAACTCTTCACTTGTTGCCAGGTAACGGTCATGTTAGCATCAGACCTCATGTGCAACTCAAAGCCAGTGATAAATTATGTCATCCCTAGTATTGCTATATATAAACTCCTTTGTTTTCATCCAGAAAGCATATAACAGGAATGAATTAGACAAAAATATTAGGGTCTTTAGTTCAATCACTACTTATTAGGTCTGAGTATGACTATTATAACACCTGCCAAGAATTTTTCTTGTCCCCACCCCCAACCCCCACCAAGCTGATGAAAATCAACCTGGCAAATTCACCTCCTTCACAAGGAAATGAAGCCTTTTTCGGGTCACTGTACTTGGACGCATCCTGGATTCTGGTCCCCAGTCAGGAAAGTCCTGGTCCTCTACAGAGCCCTACAGCCCACACTGCCGTGCAGCTGCCCAGGCCTCCCCTGGCAGCGTTGCTGGGTAGCCTCCCCTGTGGTCTGTGCATCTGAGCATAAGTGGCAGGTGGGCTGGGGTTTCCTAACCTTGGGGCTGCCAGGGCTTTGCTCTGAGGTCATCACTGAGGAGTCTGGATTGGTTGGGTATTTTTGAGATGGAAGAGAGTGACTCTACCTTAAGTCAAGCTTTAGTCATTGACTTAAATTCAGAAACGGAAACTACTTGGTGGTCTCTCCCCTTCCATACATGGGGCTGTCCTGGGAGCTGTGCATTCAGTGCTTCCATTTTCCTTTTTCAGGTTCCAGTAGCCTTTTTTGTGTGTGTGAGGTTTTTTTGTTTTTTTTTAAGTGTATTTTCCCCCAAACAATAGAGGCATCGTTCTGGTACTTTTTATCTTATTCCAGTTTATGAATATGAAGGAGGATATGAATATGCATAAGTTTCTGACTGATCCACCTTATTTTGTAAATATATTGGGGTCTTGAAACTTAAAATATTTCTAAGGTTTGGGGTATTTTTTTGTTTGTTTTTTTACAATAATGGCCTAAGCCTTAATCCATATACCACATTTTCCTTCCTTTCCTTGGGTTATAGATCCCAACTTAGTTAGTATAGATACTAACTTTCATTTTTAGCTTAGTGTTACGCACATCCGCCCATCCCCTGGAGTACCTGAGGTCTCACCTGGATGTGCAGCCTCCATTTCCCAGACTGACCATGGTCTTTTCCAGCGCCCGCCTCTCACGTGTTCGAGACTTTGTCTGCACGCGCAAGCTGGTGGCTGTGGCGCAGCACGGGCCGTGCTCAGGGCAGGCATGTCGCCAGGCAGGGTGTTAGCCGCTGCGTGTCCAGCGCACGACCACCGACTAACATGGCTTGCCTGGTCTCGGGGACACGCTCCCTCTCCAAAGCCGTTTCACGCTAGGAGCTGAGAAAGCACAGGAAGCCTTGCTCACATATCTCCCACCTTGAACTAGCTGAGGCACTTTTTCTGAGACTATTTTAAACCGTAAGGAGGCCCCAGCTTTATTGCTTCCTTCAAGCGCTGTGGTCTCAGTGGAGGCTGACCTAGTGACTGAGCCATCTTCTTGGATTTCCTTAGGAAATAACCCCTTGGGAGATGGGAAAATGTACCGTAATATGCGTCCCTTGATTGTCTCAGTGTCAGAAACCCCTCTTTATTTTCATGTTGCAAGTTAGACCAAGTGAATTTTGAGCCAAAAAGTAAATTAAAAGATATCAAAGAGAATATCCAGAGGGAGATTCTGAGGGGAGCTGGTTGTCTGTGGAAGGGGAAGAAAAATGCCTTTTCTTTTTTGTTCTCAAATATTTGCACTTGGTTTTTTATTTCTTCCGTATCCTCCTCCTCTTCCTGCTCTCATCCAGATGTCCAGCCCTCATGAACTTCTCTTCCAGGGAGCAGAGAATGCTTACCTATCCCTAAGTCCTAATCTTTCGGACTGTAAAGAGAAGTACTCTTTATCTGTAGGAAATACAACTTCTCTTGCAGGCAGGGCGCGTGCAGATAGAGCAGGAAAGGCGACACACTGAGAGGAAATACTCTCAGCTAAGAAAGAAAGGAAACCACTTTTTTCCCACAAACCTCTGACCTCCCTTTTCCTCCCATCCTTGTCTGTGGAGCCAGAATGAATGTGATCAAGCTGCACCTCTGTGTCTGAGGAAGCCGCCTGCAAGCCCTTTGGCCAGGGAAGCAACTGCCATCTTTCAGCGATTCCAGAGCGAGAGATGGCCCGCTCTCAACACAGATTGGCTTGAGCTCTATGTTCCAGAGCCTTTCAGATTTCACTCATTTAGGGTGTCACTTCTATACCACACCTGCTCGGGTCCAAGTGATAGGAACACTGAGGTCTGCGCTTGCAGGTGTAGCTGAGGTCATTTCTGCCTAGTGGACACTTTCCTTATTCCCAGTTAAAAGACAGAGAAATGCCCTGTGCGAAGGTATATCAGCCATTTTGGGTTCACTTATGAGTGGTTCCCACTCTGCTTCGTCTCTGACCACAGGTTTGCAGCTCCCACTGTGCTGGAAAGTGTAGAGTTCTGAAGGGCTGCAGTGGAGGGTGTGTTTGTCTTTACTGGGAATGGAGCCGGGAAAGCTTTTACTGTCTGTATACTGTATGTTCCCTGAGGAGTCTGAGAACTTGTTTTGGTTTCGATCAGGTGAACAGCTGCTTTGTGAAGCAAGCACGGTGCTGAAGTATGTCCAGGAAGATTCCTGTCAGCGTGGGATCTATGGGAAGCTTGTGTGCACGGACTTCAAGATTGCTTTCTTGGGCGATGACGAATCTGCATTGGATAATGATGTATGTATGCGCTACATTTGGCTGAGTTTGCGGGGAGCAGTAAAATTGTGGCCCCATTGTCTTTTTTCCCAGCTCCTCAATTCTCCCCCCCCACGACACACATGAAACACAAAGGACAGAAGTCCTTACCACTAGAATGTCTCTGGCCTTTGGGATCTCTTTCCAGTGGTAGGGCCATTCTGAGTGCCCCAGGTCACACTGTCATCTGACTTCATAGGTGGACACTATCAACTTTTTATTTTCTTTTGTATTTCAGCACAGTATGTATCATTCTTTGGAATCACTTACCTTCCCAAAGATACTAGTTCCCCATGTTTTCTCTGTACTATGCTGTCCCTCACATTCAGGAACTGAGTTTGATTATGAAACTGATGCTTGCAGCACTTGAATTCGGGTTTCCTTTGCCCTGAGTAGCAGTGTCCTTGCTTCTGGAGAATGGACAGTGGAGTGAGGGAGAGGGCTGCCCGCACCACTCGGAGAGCGCTATACACTGATACAAACGCAGCTGTCCCAGCCCGCCCTGGCTGTGTTGGAGTGTGGGCTTCTTTTTTTTTTTATTTTTTTTTTATTTTTTAAATGTTTTATTTATTTCTGAGAGAGAGAGAGAGAGACAGTTTGAGCAGGGGAGGGTCAGAGAGAGAGAGGGAGATACAGACTCTGAAACAGGCTCCAGGCTCTGAGCTGGCAGTCAGCACAGAGCCCGACGCGGGGCTCGAACCCACCAACCGTGAGATCATGACCTGAGCTGAAGTCGGACGCTCAACCAACTGAGCCACCCAGGCGCCCCTGTGGGCTTCTGTGCTGCTGTCCACGCTAGTGGCTCGGCTCCTTGTCCCGTACAAATAAAGACAGCATTCACAGGAACTCGAATCTCCCAGCGTTTGCTTCCTAAACCTGGCTTCCTGTAGCTCTGTCACTTACCTGTTTGCACTTGTGAGGAGTCTAATCTCCCAAAGTGATGACATGTGGCATGGCCGGTTGGCCGGAGAGCAGCCCAGAAATGGCATGTTGTGGCTGGGTTTGAAAACAAGGTGCTTACCAGCTTTCCTTGCACACTTCATCACCCCTTACCCAGGGAATGTGGCTCCACTTCCCTGTTTGTTTTTTAGAGTATGCACTGTATTTTTCCTCAGTTTTACTGAGATATAAGTAATAACATTGCATTAGTTTAAGGAATATAACAGAAAGATTTGATAGTTGTATATCAATAAATGTATATATTGCACAATGATCACCAAAGGAAGTTTGGTTAACATCTGTCATTTCCTACAGTTTCAAATTTGTTTTTCTTATGAGGAGAACTTTTAAAATTACTCTCTTAGCAACTTTCAAATAGATAATACAATATTATTAAGTATAATCACGCTGTACGTGACACTCATGATTTGTTTATCTTGTAACTGGAAGTTTGTACCTTTTGACCACTTCACCCCCATTTCTTCCAACCTCTCTCTGGTTTTCTTAATGTGCACTTGGAAAATGGTGATTTGCTCTGCCTGTTATTGTTTTCATAGGGCACAGAAAGGAATCACAGTTGTTTCCCTTTGAATCTTTTAGGAAACCCAGTTTAAGAATAAGGTTATAGGAGAAAATGACATAACACTCCACTGTGTTGATCAGATTTATGGAGGTAAGTATCTTTTCCCCTGGGGTGTTGCCAGCCTATGAAAGTATAGCTGATAATGACAATATTTTTATGGTCCTTTACAGTTTACTAAGATTTCTTTATGTATTTATTTTGTTTAAATCAGTTTTGTGAATGAAAAAATTGAGATGTATAGTGGCTTGTTTGAGGCCACTTAGCTGGGGGAGCTTGGTCTTGAACTTGGAACCTATTCTGAGACTCCACCGTGCCATTAAGTGTTTGTTTATTTTGAGAGCAAGAGAGAGCATGCGTGTGTGAGCTGGGAGGGGCAGAGAGAGAGGGAGAGAGACTCCTAAGCAAGCTCCATGCCCAGTGCGAGCCCGATGGGGGGCTCAATCTCCCAACCATTAGATCACGACCTGAGCCAAAATCAGGAGTTGGATGCTTAACTGACTGAGCCGCTTGGGCGCCCCCACAGAGCCATTATCTGCTAGATCATACTTGTGGCTGTCCATGTTAGCTGTTAGATTTTACTGTAAAGTCTAATCTGATAAAGGCTTGTACTGTACTCTGTTTCTTTTTTGCTAAGGGTCAAGCTTCTCTGTGCTTCACGTCTATATTTTTTCTATCAGGGTTTTTTTCAGAAATCATTCAGTAGCTATTTAGCCCCACATAAGTAGGTGCTGCCTGGTCCAAACTTGGGGACAGGGAGGGCCCCCTGGCCATAAATCCAGGAATTGACTGTTCCGAAAGCGTGTCCCTAGTGACTCCCTTTCATCTTTTGTGATATTGGCTTTTGGAGTCCATTTTGCTGATAGCAGCCAGTTCATTTTGATCTTGTCAGAGGAATGAAGAGTCTTGCGCATCCTCAGAGAGCCGGGGCCCTTGCTGACAATTCCTTAGAGGACAGCACCTTTCCTCTCACTTTTGAGAGGTCCTCATAGTCTTACTTGTTTCCTTAGCATTAACTTTTTGCCTTATAACGTGATTTCCCTTCCTGATTTCTTCGTTGGTGTGTAGTGTTTGATGAGAAAAAAAAAACTCTCTTTGGACAACTGAAGAAATACCCTGAGAAACTCATCATCCACTGCAAAGACCTCCGAGTATTCCACTTCTGTCTGAGGTACACAAAAGAAGAGGAAGTCAAAAGGGTAACTAGTTGCATGTATTTTTAGGTTTTCTTTCCCATCAGGTTTTACCACCAACTCTTATTTCTGGCTTCTGTTGCATGAAGGTGGAGGGGAAGCATGTCTGTCTGTAAAGTGAAGTTGGTTATAATCCTGTATGCTTTGATTAGAGCTGAGAGAGAACTGGGGAAAGCGTGCCTGTGTATTATGTGGGCGCACGCTACCTTTAGTCCTTCAGTTCGTAATGCTTTTATTTCTGGAGCCTCTAAGGAGTGGGAGGTGGGAAACCAGGGTCAGGAGGCAGCCTTCTCTCACACCTGCCAGCCTTTGCGCAAAGTAGGAGCAGCGGCCCCCGACTCCGGGAATGGATGAGTTCGTGTGGGAGGTAGTAGCAGTATGTGGAGGGAGGAAGTGGGGCAGGGTTGGTTGGGCAAAGCTGAGTTACCAAATGAGGCCTGTGATTTTGGACCCTCAGGAAACTTTTGCTGCAGCACATTGAAATATATAACCGTATGCACTGGTTACAGTGGTCACTGTAACGTCGAAGATTTCTCTGACTGAGGTATCCAAAGTCTCAAGCTTGCCACTGTCATGGTACATATGTCAGGGGAGACCCAGAGGCGGCCAGCTCACCTGTTGTGTCTGGCTACAGTTGAGTTGTGCACGCTTACGAGCAACTCCTTGGTTTTCTTTTAGGGAATGTGGGAGTTCAGTTAGAATAATAAGCATCACTCTGGTATCTGTTCTGAGCAGGAAAAGAGTAGTGTAGACAGGGAAAAGTACCAGAGAAGCCAGAAACTTTATTTAAAAAAAAATTTTTTTTAATGTTTTATTTATTTCTGAGAGAGAGAGAGAGAGAGCGTGAGCAGGGGAGGGTCAAAGAGAGAGGGAGATACAGAATCTGAAACAGTCTCCAGGCTCTGAACTAGCTGTCAGCATAGAGCCTGACGCGGGGCTCGAAACCACGAACCATGAGATCATGACCTGAGCCAAAATCGGACGTTTAACCGACTGAGCCACCCAGGTGTCCCCAGAAATTTCATTTTGAATGATTTTAATCATCTATCCAAACATGCTTTTGTTTGCAACTTCAGACAAAAGCACAATGGATTGATTTCTTTTTCTAATCTTCTAGAAGAAGGTTGTAAAGGCCACAAGTGGATTAGAATAGCTAACTGTCTTGGTTATTGTCTGATATTAGCCTTCTGTCTTTGGTGTGTCAGATTTTTAGAATATCTGAATATGCATCACTTAAGTTTCTGTAGCACCTTGATTTTGAGAAATGAGACTGTTTCTTTAAATTTCCCTAGAAATTCAAAGCTCTTAGAAAACCTGACAAAATTGTTAACATTCTGCTTATTTGGCATTATTCCAAAAGATAGTGTCATAGAGACCTCAAGAGTGTTCGTGTGCTGCCCAGAGGAGCCTATTGGCATGACTGAAAACCTAGGCTCAGTGTTTATCTGCCAAAAGCATGACTGTCCCCATTGTTTGGTTCTCTCCTAGATTGTCAGTGGCATAATCCATCACACCCAGGCTCCCAAACTGCTTAAGCGATTGTTTCTGTTTTCCTATGCTGCTGCTGCTGCACAAAACCACACAGGTGAGTGTCTTCCGGGCTGTAATTTGCAGCCAGGCAGACTGTTTCGGTTCCTTCCCGACACTAGCAGGGGAAACCCATCCGTGAGCTTCTTTTTCCTCTTTCCCAGCAATCGATTGCCTCTTGCTTGGGTGATTCATTCAAGATTCTTATTTAAAAAACAAAAAACAAATCAAAAAACCAAAACTTTCTTCTTTTTTCCTGCAATCTTTGTTGCTTTAATTTATGTTTTAGGTTTATTTGCTTTTTGGGATTATTGGTTTGAGTATTTCTTATGAAAGCTAAAATCAGCATATTATAACGGGGAATGTGAGATTATAGAGAAGCAAAATTCAGATAAGTTTAAAATAACCCTGTTTGTTCCTGGGTTCTTTTTTTTTTTCACTTTAATGTACACGATTTCATTTCAAAGCACTCAAGAGAATGTTTTGCGTTCTAGGAAGTCTTTAAACAACCCAACATGTTCTGTAGCAAATATTTTGGGGGAATGGAGTAGTCGTGCATAAGGGAGCACATCAGAAAACAAGTGTGCTTACAGAACTTAAAATCCCAGGTGTTTGCCTTTCAGTTCAGGGAGCAGTCCTTTACTAAGGAACTTCAGTCATCCAGATTAGCTATTAATAATGCCCAGCACTGTTCAGTGTTTCCACAGATGTCCATCTGTACCTTCCCTCCATCTCTCTCCTTGGCTGGTGCACTGGCTCTGCCTGTCACTCGTAAGGTCATGCTGATGTTAAGTGACTGTGTGCTGTGTGCTTTTCGTCAGAGAAGTGGCGTGCTGGCTTAGTGGTGTGCTAGAGTGCAGAGTTTAAGTGCTCCTTTGGTCAGCATGTTTTGAACACTTGCTGTGGGTCAGCACTGTGGGGATGGACGTGAATACAACTAATCCCTGTCCTCTGTGAGCATCAAGTCAAGCAGAGGCAGCAGAGAGCTGTGTCCTCTGGTGGAAGGGCCTGCGAGGGAGGCCGACAGAGGGCACAGGTGGTGCCCGAGCAGACAGTGGAGGATGTGGGAGTGTCTGGTGGGTGCAGAGCATGTTTTGGGCAGAGGGATTAGCATGTGCAGAGATGTAGACATCTAAAAGAGCAGGTTGCATTTTGGGAACTCTGGTGACTTATAGAAAAGCTGTGAATTGGGTCTGTCCCACCTGAATTCAAATCCTGGCTGAATTGCTCAGTAGCTATGTGATCCTGGGGATGACACTAAACTCTTGGGGCATCTGTTTTCTCATTTTCAAAACAGCAGCGTTCATGCCTCTGTTGAAGTGTCATGAAGATTATAAATTGTTAAACGTGTGGCATGTAGGGTGCAGTAAGTTAAAGAGGGTTAATTGAAAGTGTAACTGCATATTATTTGGGGCAGATATGTTTAGAGAATTACACACTAACTTGAGATATTGCTCAGCTTGGGGCGCCTGGGCGGCTTAGTCGGTTGAGTGTCCAACTTTGGCTCAAGCCATGATCTCACAGCTTGTGGGTTCGAGCCCTGCATCGGGCTCTGTGCTGACAGCTCAGACAGAGCCTGGAGCCTGTTTCAGATTCTGTGTCTCCCTCTCTCTGTTCTTCCCCTGCTCACACTCTGTCTCTCTCTCAAAAATAAACAAACATTTTAAAAAAATTTTTAAAAAAGATAATGCTCAGCTCTGCTGTTACACTGAACATAAAATTAGTTCCTTAATTTCATAAGTTCATCTTTGTGAATGACAGACCTTTTCACTGCAGCTGTACATGTAAGTGCTGAGTAATTGGCTTACAACAGCTTGTTGCAATATGAGATATACAGAATATAACTTATTTGTTGGTTACTATAATTTATATAAACACTTATTGAGTTTATGTTTGAAAAATCATACTCTACTTTTAGGAATTCCACCTTTTCTTACATCCTGATTCTTGGTCCAGACTCTGTATAAGACAGTTTCTTGGCTCACCAACACTAGGTTGATCTGTGTTCCAAAATCCTTCTCTTGATGGACTCTGGCAGTTTCTTCACTGGGTGGTGCCTTTTTTTTGTGCCAGAAGGCCGAGGATATGCGGCATCTTTTATTCTATTTTAATTCCATCTTTTTCTTATCCTCCTTCCTACTCCCATTTTTTGAGAAGTAAATGTTATAACTGATAGATGCTAGTTGGCCAATTAGCTTTTGCGTTGAGAAGGTGTATGTAGAGGTGGGTGCTTTGCAATCTGAACATCTTTAGTTATTTCCTGGCTTGATAATTCACAAGAGTGATTTGGCTGAAGGGTCCTGAATACTCAAGATATGGATTTTAGGAAAGGACTTACTGGTGTTGCTAAGAAAATTATCTACTCTTGAACTGGAGTACTATTATTTGTGTTTGTCGGGTTTTTTTTTTTTTTGCATTTATTACTTTATGGAAAACCTTGATAGGTACCTGGGTATTAGCTCTGTTTCTGCCATTGCCTAGCTCTGTGACCTCAGGTAAATTTCTTGACCTTTCTGTGCCACATCTATAAAATGGAAGAATTAATATTGCATATGCTGTAGGATTATAAAGATTGAATTAATAAAATATAATATGCTCAGAACGGCACCTGGCACATACTAAGTGCTATATAAGTGTAACCACTGTTTTTATCATTATTCCTTTTATCCTTTGCACTATGATCTGATTTGATTAAAAGGAGCATGGGGGGAGGGGAGTCTGTGTGGCTCAAGACGGTTAAGCATCTGGCTCTTGATTTTGGCTCAAGTCATGTTCTCATGGTTCGGTTCATGAGTTAGAGCCCTGTGTTGAGGTCTGCACCCTGACCTTGGGGAGCCTGCTTGGGATTCTGTCTCCCTCTCCTCCCTCTCTGTCCCTCCCCTGCTCACATTCTCTTTGTCTCTTTCAAAGTTGGTTAAAAAAAAAAAAAAAAAAAAGCATGCAGGAGTTTTATCAAACACTGTTTTTCCCCAAAGTCTTGGGTTTTGTTTTGTTTTGTTTTGTTTTAATGTGCTACAAAGGGCTTGAAGTAACTGATTTGCATAAATACCTGAGACTGTTTTGATACATGTCACCCAGCGTTCTGTGGCTTGGGGAGGGCCATGGATACATCTGTTGAGCCGCAAGAGTGGTGCTCCTAGACATTTCCTCCTAGCAGGGAGTACAGGGCAGGGGAGGGGCAGAAGTCTTCCTCACCAGCGTGCAGTCTTTTATATGCCCTGACCCTCTGGTCTGGTGATGGTCTTTAGTTACCAGATGTCACACCGGAAAATCCTCTTGTTGACGGTGCATCTTCAAACCGAGGGAAGATTTACATTCAGGCATCTGACGTGCTATTCAAATGAGTTTGCCATCTTATGCACATATTGGTAGGGCTAAAAATATTTTATTATTTTAGCATTTGTGCCAAGTCTGTCTTCTAGTGCTTCACAGGATCTTTTATGTTATATAAATTATCTCATGGTCAGATGACTGAAAAGGGAGCTATAAATTACTTTTGCAAGGAGTGGAACAAGAACACCTCCAGTATAAAAAGACAGGCCCTTGGTCATAATTTTGGTGTCATGACAAAAAAAAAAAAAAAAAAAGGAACAAGGTTAGGATTAAGCAGTGAATTTACTGTGCTTGGTAAAAATGGGCTTAGTGGGCAAAACTGGGGTTTAGAGATCTACTTTCACATCATTAAAATACTTGTGCTTCACAACAAGATTTTATTGTCTTTTAAAATTTGCTTTGTTAGCCACGGATCCCAGGAACCATACTGTAATGTTTGACACACTTAAGGACTGGTGTTGGGAATTGGAGCGGACCAAAGGCAGTGTCAAGTACAAAGCAGTGAGTGTCAATGAAGGCTATAAAGTCTGTGAAAGGTAAGCATTCAGTGCTCTTTTTTTTTTTTTTTAACAGCTTTATTGAGATTGAGTTCACATAGCATTCAGTCCACATATTTGAAGTGTACAGTAGTTTGAGATCTCTTCACAGAGCGTGCAGCCATCACCACAGTCAACTTTATTTTTTTTTTTAATGTTTTATTTATTCCTGAGAGAGAGATACAACGTGAACAGGGGAGGATCAGAGAGAGAGGGAGAAGACACAGAACCCAAAACAGGCTCCAGGCTCTGAGCTAGCTGTCAGCATAGAGCCTGACGCGGGGCTCAAACCCACGAACCGTGAGATCATGACCTGAGCTAAAGTCGTATACTCAACTGACTGAGCCACCCAGATGCCCCACCACAGTCAACTTTAGAACCTTTTCATCAGCTCTGAAAGAAACCTCAAAGCCCTTAGTAGTTGCTTCCCATGTGCCTCAACACCCCTAGCCCGAGGCAACCTCTGGTCCACTCTCTTGGTCCACGTTCTGTCTCTATAGTTTGCTTATTCTGGAAATTTCATATAAATGGACTCGTATAATAAGTAGTCTTTATGCTGCTTTCACTTACCATGGTGTTGTCACAGCTCATCCATGGTGTAGCAGGGATCAGGATTTCATTCTTTTTTACTGCTGAATAAGATTCCATGGTATGGACGTACCACATTTTATTTATCAGTTGGTAGACATATGGGTTGTTTTCCCTTTTTGGCCATTATGAGTAATGCTGCCATGAACATTTGTGTACATGGTTTTATGTGCACAGAGGTTTCCGGGTCTCTTGTGTGTATCTATACACCTAGTGGTGGAATTGCTGGCTCATGTAGTAACTCCGTGTTTCACTGTTTGAAGAGCTGCTGGACTGTTTGCCCTAGTGACTGTACCATTTCACACTCCCATCAGCAGGGTACAAGGGTTCCATGTTTTCCACATTGAAACCATGCGTTAGAAACCCTTAAGGTGTCCCTTAAAACATTCAAAAGGGAATTTGTGTCTTTTTGTGTGTATGTGTCTTTTTTTTCATTGTATCTGTAGTCTAAGCGTGACACGATTAGAGCCATTTCTAAATTTATATTGTGTATTTTCCTTATTTCTGTTGGGCTCTTTATTTATTCAGTAAAAATCTTTGAGTGGCTACTATTATGCCAGGTAGTGACCTTGCTGCTGGAGATAACAGCACTAAACAAAGACCCTAAAAATTCCCGCCCTCCTGGAATCGTCATTCTGGTGGGAGGAAAACTATGATAGAACAAATGAGTGACTGGCGTGTATTAAAAGGTAGTAAGTTGGGGCGCCTGGGTGGTTCATTCGGTTGGATGGCCGACTTCAGTTCAGGTCATGATCTCACGGTTCGTGGGTTCAAGCCCCGTGTCAGGCTCTGTGCTGACAGCTGGCTCAGAGCCTAGAGCCTCTTCCAGATTCTGTGTCTCCCTCTCTCTCTGACCCTCCCCTGCTAATGCTGTCTGTCTCAGAAATGAATAAAACGTTAAAAAAAAAAAAGGTAGTAAGTAGACAGAGAAAAATAACCCAGCGATGGCCTAGGGTGTGCTGGACGTGTTCTTGTGAAGGATTGTCAGGCTCGGGGGACCTGAGAGGCACAGACTCTGAGGTGAAGTCTAGTCTGGCTTCTGTGATGAACAGCAAGGAGCCCAGGGGCTGGGGAGCCCAGGGGACAGAGGAGTAGGGGTGAGGTCAGGGCGGAGAGGGGTGGTTGGATGGTTATGGTGGGAGGCTTTCAGAATTTATCATGCAGTGAGGAGGAGTTAGAGCAGAGGCGTGATGTGGTCTGACCTACATTTTTAAAGGATGACGCTGCATAATCCTCTTTTAGAAACTTGAATCTTATCATTTTGGAACATATTCCCCAACACTCTGGTAACAGTTTCATAAGATTTATATTTTTGTAGAGCATTTTGTATTTATGGTTCTGATGGGCCTCTTCACATCAGTTTTGATTTTGATCAGTTTCAGGTATCTATCAAGTTAGCTCTCTCGACACAGCACAACCTGGAGTGACCGTGGGGAGGGACCTCAAGGACATGTGTCACCTCCCCATTCCCACCCTCCTGCTCCCCTCTTTCCTAGTCACAAAACTTGGAGAGGTAAAGGTAGCTCTCGCTCAGACAGAGCTTAGAAACCCCTGTGCCGAGGAGGCGGTAGTGTGTAGTGTGATGTGGACACTGTTAGAAGGTATCCCCATTCCCAGGATTGGTTTTAAAAAATCCTGCCACATACTGATTAAATTCACTAATATCTGTGTAGTTATCAGTGTACCAAAAATATACCTGGTAGGAAAGGCAGGTGGGGAGGAAGCCTTTAATGAGTGGTTAGCAGGGAAAAGAAAGCTTTAGCAAAATTTCAGTGCTTAGAGCACCTGGTGCCAACACCCCTTCCCTTCCTCCCCCCGCGCCCTCCCCGTGGGCTGCCCCAGTCATGCAGAGTCCTCTACCCTTTTCTGCCCCAAGGGGAAGATACAGGGCAAGTTGTGCTGTTTCTCACCTGGACCACGGTGGTGCCGCCTGCGTGGTCTCCCCCGGCGTCCATTGTCTGTATCTACAAGGCCCTTCGTAGTTTGACTCCTGCCCGACTCCCTTCTGTGTAGCCCTCTGGCCATGCGGACCCCCTGCCAGAGACCTTGCCCAGGTGGTCTTCTGTGGGGGGTGCACCTTCGGCTTTCAGCCACGGGAGCGTGCTTCCTTCCAGCTTGTGGGGCAGATCTTAGCCCCGGTGGAGCCTTCCCAGGTCCAGGTCAGGTCTCTGGAAGAACTTTCGTTGCGCTTACTGTAGGCCTCTCCTCACAGTACTTCGTACAGTTGTGAGTTTATTTTTATCTGTGTCACTGTTTGGAAATGTTTGTTTCTGCAACCTGTCAGCTCTGGAGAGATTCAGGGACACTGCTTTTGTTCATCATTATATCCTCAGTACCTAGTACCGTGCCTGCTTTTTTTTTTTTTTAGTTTTTTTTTAATGTTTATTTTTGAGACAAAAAGAAACAGAGCGTGAGCGGGGGAGGGGCAGAGAGAGAGGGAGACACAGAATCTGAAGCAGGCCCCAGGCTCTGAGCTGTCAGCACAGAGCCCGATGCGGGGCTTGAACCCACAAACCATGAGATCGTGACCTGAGCCGAAGTCAGACGCTTAACTGACTGAGCCACCCAGGTGCCCCGTATAGTGCCTGCTTTTGAGAGGCCCTCAATAAGTAGAATAAGTAATGGAAGCCCTTCCTTCAGGGGTTAGAGGGCACTCCAACCAGTTTGGATAAGAATAGGACACGGAGTGTCTGCCTCATCTCCCAAGGTCGGAGCTGGCTCTTCCAGTACCAGTCTTCCTTCCGAAAAGCCTTTGTCTCCTCCTGCCTCCTGTCAAGGTATTGGAAGGTCTGTTACCCCGTAGGGTGCGTGACACAGCGGGACCTATAAACCGATGCTGCCGCAGGAGGACATCGCGGCCCTGATGCAGTCACTCTACGGTTTCCTCACCCTCAGGAAGGCCAGGCCCGAGTGGATTGGATAGCTTTCCTTGAGTATTTATTTGGAATATTTCCTTGAATAATTATTCCTTGCATAATAAAGTCGTCCTGTATTGGGAAAGGCTGTTTACTTGAAACTTGTCCTAATGACTAAAATGACTGCTCTCCAAGGAGGGAAGGTTAGCTGTTTGTGGACATTGGGAGCCTCACAGCGGGGACTCCTCAGAACCTGCTCACTGGGGCAGGAGAAGACCTCTCGGGCTCCCCTCGCTGGTGCACAGCTGTCCATCTCTGGGCACCCTCCTTTCTTTAGCCGCCGCATGCTACATATGCTAATATGCTTGCTTCTGATATTTTTCCCCCTTTGGTGAAAGACAACTTATGAGGGAAAATTAACTGGCTAACCAACATTGTAAAATATTAACCTCACTAGTAGGGGAAGGCATGCAAATTTTTTAAAACAATGTGGCCCCAGGAGCACCTGGGTGCCTCGGTCCATTGAGCATTGGACTCTTGATTTTGGTTCAGGTTGTGATCTTGTGGTTTGTGGGTTTGAGCCCTGCATCAGGCTCCATGCTGCCAGCACAGAGCCTGCTTGGGATTCTCTCTCTCTCCTTCTCTCTGCCTCACCCACCGGCTCATGCTTGCTCTCTCTCTCTCTCTCAAATAAATAAAAATAAACTAAAAAATAAAGTATTGTGGCCTCAGCTTTGTAGAATGAGCCTCTGGGGAAGGAGCTGAGACTCGGGGCTGGACCCGCCCCACATTGGGCCCCCTCTGCAAGCTGAGAACCGGTGGACTGTGTGGAAGCCGCCCTCCAGGGCAGCGAGGCTCCCAGTTTGCACAGCTGAATCACCTGGGAGCTCATTAGTGTGCAGATTCTGACTCCATAGGTGTGAGGTTGGACTTGAGAGTGTGCTGCCCAGGTGGTGCTGCTGCACACTTGGAGTGGCGGGGTCTTCTACATCAATAGCCGTCACCCTGTTACTATACCGGAGGGCTTTTCAGCTTCGGATTTTCCTCAGGCTTCGGATATTTAGTAGTTCTGGGGTGGAGCCTGGACATAGGGAGGTTTTTAATCCTTCCATGTGATTTTAATGGGCAGCCTGATTCATTGATTTGTGAAGAGGTATTTATGTATGTGTGTCTTTTACTCAGTGATAACACCTGAAGAAGGGACCCCTTACCACCCACCCCCTCAAGCACACATCTAATTAGAAAATATTCGAACACTGCAAACGTCAAAAGCCAAATAATTCTTTTTTTTCCTTAAAGTCAAATGATTCTTAACACTTTTGATGGTTTGAAGTATCACGTCCTTGACCAATAGTTTGAAAACCTGGTTTTACATTATAATATAATGGGTGCTTTTTTCTTTTTAATTACCTTTAAGATTTTTTTAATGGAAAATTTCAAGCAGTATAAAAGAGAAGAGAATGTGATGAATTCCCTTTTACCATCACCCACCTTCAGCAAGTCTTTTTTTTTTTTTTTAAGTTTATTTATTTATTTTAAGAGAGACAGAGTGTAAGTCAGGGAGGGCACACCCACCAGCACAGAGCCCAATGCAGGGCTTGAACACACCTTACTGTGAGATCGTGACCTGAGCTGCAGTCAAGAGTTGGTTGCCTAACTGACTGATCCATGCAGGCGCCCCAGCAATTCTTAACTCCTGCCTAATCCTGTTTTCTCTGCGCTTTCCTTGAATTGTGTTGAAGTAAATCCCAGACCTTACCACATTTCATTCGTGAATATTTTGGTATACATCTTTAACAATTAAGGACTCTTTATAAATATAATCATAAAACCATTGTCACACCTTTCAAATTTAACATTAAAACCATCAATAGCATTCAGTAGCCAGTGTTCAAAATGTCCCCATTGTTTTATAAGCTTTTAAAGCAATTTTTCATCTTTTTATGCTTTATCATTAATCAAGACTCAATGAGATTGATTTCTTGCCATTGATTGATAGATGTCTTAAGTCTCTTAACCTATAGATTTTCCCACTGTTGTTTTCTTGTTTTTCAATGTTTATTTATTTTTGAAGGGGAGAGAGAGAATGAGAATGAGTGGGGGAGGGGCAGAGAGGGAGGGAGACACAGAATCTGAAGCAGGCTCCAGGCTCTGAGCTGTCACTACAGGGCCTGATGCAGGGCTCAAACTCATGAGCCATGAGATCATGACCTGAGCCAAAATCGGATGCCCAACCGTCTGAGCCACCCAGGTCCCCCCGTTGTTTGTTTTCTTGCAATTTGTTTGAAGAAACCAGGCTGTTTGATGGTTTTCTTTCTTTTCTTTTTTTTTTTTTTAAATGTTTTATTTATTTCTAGGAGAGAGAGAGAGAGAGAGACAGCGGGAGCAGGGGAGGGTCAGAGAGAGAGGGAGTCACAGACTGAAACAGGCTCCAGGCTCTGAGCCGGCAGCCAGCACAGAGCCCGACGTGGGGCACGAACCCGCGAATCGTGAGATCATGACCTAAGCGAAAGTCGGACGCTTAACCAACTAAGCCACCCAGGCGCCCCTATTTGATGGTTTTCTGTAATCTGGATTTGGTTGGTGTTTAAAATAGTGCTCCACTCCCTTGCGGGTTGATTAGATCTAATGATTTGATCACATGAAAATTATGATCTCTTCAACTTAGAAAGTCCATCTGTCCCATCACCTAATACTTAAGGGATTTACTTCAAACGTGCAGCCATCTGATATTTCCTGTTGTAGTCACACCACAGTTACCTTCTTATTTCCCGTGAGGCTTTATTTTAAGCTCTTTGACTGAAAGGTGTTTGTAGCTTAACAGTGATGCAACTTAGGCAGGTTTCTTATTAATAGAAACCTGCATCTGTTAACTAGAGGAAGAGGTGGTGTCCCTCTACAGCTCTGATCTTTGCACCTCCGAAACCTAACTTTCCCACATCCTACCACTTAACAGGTTATTTTTAGAACCTAAAATTTCTCATGTAGAAACTGAAGTCATACTGGTTGGGTTCAGGGCCTAGTTCTCCTAATGCTGCTTAGTTGTATAACCTGGGAAGGACTTTAGTGGCACTGTCTCAGTTTCTTTATCTGTGAAATGGAATAATAGTATAGTGTATACTCATAAGAGTTGTCAGGAGGATTAAATGAGTAATTTGTGTTACCTAATTAGAGCCTGGCATACAGTAAACACTTAAATGTTTGTTGTTGTCAGAATGCTTGCTACAGTTTAGGCAACAGCCTTTTTTTTTTTTTAAGTTCATTTATTTTCAGAGAGAGACCACAAGCAGGGGAGGGGCAGAGAGAAGGGGAGAGACAGAACCCCAAGCAGGCTCTGTGCTGTCAGTGCGGAGCCCAATGTGGGGTTGAACCCACGAACCATGAGATCATGACCTCAGCCGAAACCGAGAGTCAGATGCTTGACTGAAAGAGCCACCCAGGCACCCCTAGGCGGCAGTCATCTTAATTACTGGTTTCATATTAGTCTGACTGAAAACAACATGGATGCTTAATTGACACTATATGAGAAGGATCCCTCCCAATTTTGGAATTCATATATTTTTAGATATCACAGATTCTAGTCCCCACATTTCATGGATGAGGAAACAGACCCAGAGAGGTAGGGTAGCTTACTTAGGGTCACACAGAATCAGAGGCAGAGCTAGGATTTGAACCCAGAGTCCCAACTGATTTGGCCAGAGATAGTTCATGTGCATTTGCTCTTCCTTAACAGGAAAATAAGGTTCGTGTCCTGCCACTCTGCTTTCGCTTCCTCAGTTCATTAAAGTTGAGCTTTCATACTTAGTGGATTACTCTCGTACTAACACTGGTGACATTTCTTTCTTCTAGATTGCCAGCGTACTTTGTTGTCCCCACCCCTCTTCCCGAAGAGGACGTGTCACGCTTCCAGGGTCATGGCATACCAGTAAGTACCTCTAGAAACTCTCATAGCCATGGGTTGCTCATCAACCCATTCTGACAAGTTATTCTATTTAAAGCCCTTGGCTTTGGTCCTCTGTTCAAAACTGATCCAAAAATACCTCAGGGATTCACTAAAAAAGTTTCTCTCTCAGACATGAGGCTCCCTAGAACAGAGCTCTAAAGTTTTCACAGATGCGGTAGAGTTTTTGCAGAAACATCTTAGAGATACAAGAGGATTACGTATCTCTCTAGTGTTGAAAGTTAGCCTGCTTTAACCCCTGAAATAATTTTGAGGCTGAACTGACCACACAAAGGGTAGCAAGGTTTAAGGTTCTTTTTGGCCCCACTATTAATTTTTGAGTGGGCGTGGCCACATTTCCTCCCAGGGACAACATGGAGAGCTTACTTAGTTTTCATAGAATAGACTGGGATGGGAGCCATATTTAATGTGTCACTGATCAAAGAAAGCAAGACTTTGGCAGTTACTCCAGTTTCTAATTGGTGGTTGGGAGTTGCCAAGCCTTCAGGGAATTTAGTAAGGAATGAGAACTACAAATAAATGCTGTGCTATGCACATGGCTCGTTCACCAAAAAGGTCACTCCTGTACAGGAGGCAAGATGTTTAATCAGAGGTCACGTGCCCAGAAGCCCATGTATGCAGGGCGGGTAATGAGCTTGGCCCTTGCAGTGAACCAGATACCATCCCCCTGAGTGAAGGGGAGGCTGCTTCTCTGTGTCCGGCAGTTTGTGCTGTGTGGGAATATGTCCTGATTTCTCAGGAAAAGCCAGAGATAGGGATTTTTATGTGAGTTGTGAGTTTTCCCCATTTCTATATGTATGCAACTGATTCAGATGTTTAAAAAACTGGTCTTGCTTTCGGTGACTGTAAGGTTGGGAAGATTCCTGCCAGGCCGAGGACATAGGATCACCTTTTCCCTTTCGACCTTTCCCCGAAGCCTTTGAATAAAATGGTTTGATCCCCCCACCCCCCCAAAAAACAAAAAACAACTCTGGTCTTTGGGCTGGAGTTGGCTCATGTCCTACCAGTTTGCAATCTTTGATTGAGAGAGGATGTTTTCACACTTTGGGGTCTTAACGCTCAACACTTTCAAAGAGGTTTTGTTTATGTGGATTATATTGTTTCATATTTATCATATGAAAAACTAAAAATTTACTGGTTATTTTATCAATAAACTTACTGCATTTTAATGTAAATAATGTATTTTTGTGAAAAATAGCTATTGTTCATAACACAAAAAAAACATAGGGTAACGGTATTTCACATTTTTAAAAATAGAAGACTGCCAGATTCTTATATCTGCCTCTTTCATTCCATCTGTTGTAGGATGTTAGGGTTTGGTTGGAGTACATGAAAATCCAGCCTCACACAGATCCGTATGTGGGGAAGGGAAGAATATTAGCCTTTTCAGATAATTGAGAATATTGTTCTTTGATGGCACACCAAAAAAAAAAAAAGAAAAATGATGAGTGGTAGTTTCATAAAGGTTAATTGCAATAAGGAATCTGAAAACATAATGAATTTTTCATTCTCTGCTAAATTAAAATCCACCAGTCTGTCTTGTACTTGGCATAGATCTTAAAACATGCATGATTTTATGACATTATATAGTGGTCATTTGGAAAGTGTTGGTTCACTGAGTTACATAGATCATCCAAATATTAACATATTTCCTTATATAATATAAAAATCAGGGGTGCCTGGGGGCTTAGTCCATTGAATGTCCAACCTTTTTTTTTTTTAAGTTTATTTATTTTAGGGGCTCCTGGGTGGCTCAGTTGGTTAAGCGCCCGACTTCGGCTCAGGTCATGATCTCACAGTTCGTGGGTTCGAGCCCTGCATCGGGCTCTGTGCTGGAGCCTGCTCCAGATTCTGTGTCTCCCTTGCTCTCTGCCCTTCCCCCACTCATGCTCTGTTTATCTCTGTCTCAAAAATAAACAAACATAAAGTTTATTTATTTTGAGAGAGAGTGCACCCAGGGGAGGGGCAGAGAGGGAGGGAGAGAGGGAAAAATCTTTAGGATTTTCCCCCCTGCCCCTCTCCCCTGTTTGTTCTCCATCTCATGCTCTCTCTCAAAAATAAATCACATTCATTAGCATCGGCCTTATCTGATCAGAAAAGTCTGTATATTTTGGGACGCTGTCCAGCTGGAGTCAGAGGTTAGTTTTCCACAATTCTAATTTTTGCTTGAAAGTTCATTTTTTCTCGTTTGCAACAATTTGTCAGTTGTTTGCCTTGAAGCGGTAGGGTCACTTCATTCTTATTTTGAGGGTGCACCTGCCAGATACCAAAGTCTGAACCCCCATTGTTTGACTCGCACTCATTCTGTCTTTTTTTCTCCTCACCCATTCTTTCAATTCCACGGAAAGAGCAGCAGGTTCACCTCTCAGCTCAGGCACGTACGTGCTCTTCCTCAAGACAAACACCACATCAGTGGTCGCGTTCCACTCTGTCACGCGGGATCTAAAGCATAGAACTGTTAAATTGTCCGTAATGGTCAAGATTAATAAAATTAATAATTTTTAGTCCTTCATTAAGGACATTCTCAAGTGAAACAGAATTTTCTTTCCTGTGAGTGTGTGGCAGCGAAGAATGCAGTGGTGACCGATGGCCTCTGGTAGTGGTGCCTCCGTTGGTGTGCAGGCACCAGCACTTTTGACCACCAGGGCTTAGCCATTGGTGCAAATGTCAACCCCGTGCAAAGGACACGTTCCCTCTTAGTATTATTCTCAGAACACCTGAAAGAGTCTTGGGATCCCCCACACCCATCGCGACTACATTTTAAGAATTGCTGTTGTAGGAGAATGAAAATGAAGGTCTTCGTTTTTCAGCCTTTCAGAGATGGATCTAGGGAGAGAGGGTGAGCTCGGTGGGAAGCAGCAGAGATGAATTGTCCGCACACGTGCAAATAGGCTGCTTTTCCATCTGGCGTTTCATGAAATGTCTATATGTGTTCTAGCCAGGCCTTCAGGCTGAGGAGGAGAAAATGTTCTGCTAGGACCCGAGTGGGGGTCCAGCAACGTAACTTTGATAGAAACAGTAGGAAGAAGGTGTTCTTGCTTTTTCGGATCTGCCTTAACGATAGGTATGTCCTGGAAGTTGTTAGCGGGGTTCGCATGAACGGACAGCGGAAACGTTGTGGACATGAGGGAACTGACACATTCACCCAGGGAACACAGCGCTCTCAGTACACAGAACGTAAAATTTGCCATTAATGGCATTTAGCGTATTCACCATGTTGTGTGACCAGAACGCTTGCGTGTCTCCATGCTTTTTTACCCTGCTTTTCAGCTAGTCTGTTTTTTCTTGCTTTCACTTATTTTCAGTGAAGACCCGCATCATTTGTAAGTTCAGTCCCATCCTTGCTCTGGTAGCGACTTTGGCCTCGTCTACCGTCTGCTGTTCTCCAACCCCTGAGTATTGATCCTTTTTGGCTGTGGAGCTAGTGAACGTTGCTAAAGATGATTCAGACCAAACAGCAGAGTGTTCCTTAACGGGATACGTGAAAGCCATGTTACCTTGCCTCAGTTGGGCCTTTGTTCTGGTCGGCTGTCTGTTATTTAACTCCTTTTGGATCCTGTATCATTATTCCCTGGGACTGGTATAAACCATCTTTTGATTCTCTTTAGGTTTGTAATTCCATTTTTTTTTTTTAAGTTTTATTTACGTTGGTAATCTCTACTCCCAGTGTGGGGCCCAAACTCAGGACCCTGAGATCAAGAGTCACAGAGTCACATGCTCTTACAGCTGAGCCTGCCAGGTACCCCTGTAATTCCATTCTTTCTCCTCCTCCTCCCCTGCCTCCTCCTCCTCCCCTCCCTCCTCCGCCCCCCTCCTCCTCATCCCCTCNCCCTTCCCCCCTCCCTCCTTTTCCTTCCTCTCTTTCTTCTTCCTTCTTCTTCTTCCTCCTCCTCCTCTTCCTCCTTTTTTAAAGTTTATTTATTTTGAGAGAGAGAAAGCACGAGCCAAAGAGGGGCAGAGAGAGAGAATCCCAAGCAGGTTCCACGCCCAGTCCAGAGCCTGATGTGGGGCTCGATCCCCTGACCATGAGACCATGACCCGAGCCAATATCAAGAGTTGGACTGTTCAACCGACTGAGCCGCCCAGGTGCCCCCTATAATTCCAGTCTTTTGTACTGAGAGACAACATTTCCCCTACTTCTGTGGGATCTTGGACAATCAGCGGCAAGACCTCCCTCAGCTTCCTCCTTTACCTCCTGTTGTTTTTCTCTGTGTTCCTGTTTCCTTTTCCTGAACCTAACTAAACATCTGCCTGGCTCTTGATCTCATCTGTCCTTGCTTTGTCTGGAGCCTACTTCCGTCAGTCTTCCACCTTCCATGTGGATCGTTCCACGGCTCTGGTCTACCTGAAGGCATGTCAGGCTCTCCCTAACCTGAAGGAGCCCCCCTGAAGAGTTAAGCTACTGGCTTGTTCTCTCTTCCTGTACCGACAAACATATTTAAAGACTCTACTGGCCTGGGCGCCTCGGGTTCTGACTCTTGATTTGGGGTTGCATCATCATCTCACAGTTTCGTGGGATTGAGCCCCACATCGGACTCTGCAGTGCCACAAGGGGTCTGCTTGGGATTCTGTTTCTTCTCTGCCCTCCCCACTCGCACTAGCTCTGTCTCTCTCTCTCAGAATAAATAAATGAACATTAAAAAATAAGAGACTTTGTACTAATTTCCCCTACTTGTCTCTCTGCTGGTTTCTTCTTACATGGTGACTTTTACCCCCTACTTTGCTGAAGGACCTTCCAGACGTCACTGGACCTTGTGTTGTGCATGCCCACGTCCCCACCCCATCACTGCAAGTTTGACACTGATTATATTCTCTTTTTTTGCTTCTAAATTTCTGTCTTGCTGTGGACACACTATGCTTTCTTGGTCCTCTGACCCTCTTTTGCTCTCTTTCTCAAAATAAATAAATTTTTAAAAGTTAAAGAATTTTGCTTGTTTCCTATTATTTTTTAAACAATACCTAGTGCTTTTGCTTTTATTATCTATTTTCAGAGTATTAAAAAAAAACTTTTAATGTTTATTTTTGAGAGAGAGAGAGAGGCAGAGTACGAGTGGGTGAGTGGCAGAGAGAGAGGGAGACACAGAATCTCAAGCAGGCTCCAGGCTCTGAGCTGTCAGCACAGAGCCTGATGTGAGGCTTGAACTCATGAACGGTGACATGACCTGAGCCGAAGTCAGACACTTAACTGACTGAGCCACCCAGGTGCCCCTATTTATTTTTTCAAGTAGAGAACAGTTAGGGAATTATCCCAGGTGAGTGAGACAAGTCTGGTTGTTCCCCCAAGAGAAAATGAGTTATGGTTGAATGTCACCAAGAGTGAACCCTTTCTAGCCCCGGAGAAGAGATAAAAAGGGTTATGGACCCTTAATTTCTCAGAACCTGTCACCTAGTCATGGCTGAGAGCGTCTCCTCTTTCATCCAAGTGAGCTGCAGCAATGAGGGGCACGATTGCCTGGGCATTCAAATTGCTGCCATCTGTGGCTGAGGGCTGGAGACTGTGTGGTGGTTTCTGCACGTTGCTGAGCATGACACTGGGGGAGGATGGCAGAGGGCCCTTTGATTTGTCTCCGTGTCCTAACACGCCCACCTCATTATGAATCTTAAGGAGTCAAAGTACAGCCTGGCCCTGAAAGGGGAGTCATTGCTTTTCGGCGTTTCCTAGAGCGGTCCTGCGTCCCTCTGCCCTCACTCCCTGGGCGGCCTCGTCATCTCTTCCACGTCTGCTGGCTGCCAGCTCCCATGTCTGGAGCCCCGGTCCTTCCTCTCCTTCCTAAACTTGTCACCCTCATCTAATGTGCCTCCTGGCTGTCTGCACCTGGGTGTCCTGTCGGCACTAGACACCTGATACACCCGGAACCCATTGCATCATCTTCCCCTGAAACCGCAAGCCAGTTCCTCCTGGCCTTCTGTGTGTGGTGCACAGTGTCGCCTGGCTCATGTGCTGATCTTGAACCTCGCAGCCCAGGCTTCCGCCACTAGCATGTCCGGTGTAGAGTTTGTACCATTCATTGCATATGAGTAGCAAAAAGTACCAGTTCTGGATAGCAGAATTATACAAAGCATCTTCCCCTAGGTTTTATCTTTGAGCTGAGGCTGATGACTTGGTCAGCAGAGCAGTGGCTGTGCCCTAGCCATTCTCAACCCGTGACCAGGCCTTTGTGGGGCACAGAGTCCACGACCGTGCTCATCTGCCCTAAGGAGGCTTGCCCTGTCCTCCTTTCCAGGCTCCACTGGCAGATTACCCCCTGCCTCAAGGTCAGTTCTCCTTTCCTTTTGTTCCTGCAAAACAGAGCAAACAAACAAACTCTCCCACTGTAGCCAGAAAAGTGCCCGAGCACCTGAACCCGTCACTTATGGTCATTCACGTGATTTCTTCCTCTTGTGCCTTCCCTTTGTGGTTCCTTGAAATCTCTTCTCTCATTGACCATGTCCTACCTTTTTTTATGTTTATGAGTTTACTTCCCTTTTGAGAGAGTGAGCTCCTCGGAGGTAGACACTCTCTGAGCCTGCTTCACGTCCTCTTCCCCTAATGCAGTGCCTTGCATGTACGGGTCTGGTACCTTTTGTTGAACAGCCAGCTTCCCGTTCTTTCTGTTGTGAACTTTCTCTAGTGACAGGAGCGGCCCCTTCTTGCCATCCGGGCAGAGCACGGCCTGTAGTCACACTGCCGCAGCTTTCCGTGCAACTTGGGGAAGTTATTTGGCCTCTCCAAGCTTTAGTTCCTCGCTGTTAGTGGAATTAGAAATCACCCCTGTCGGGGCTCCTGGGTGGCTCAGTTGGTTAAGTGTCTGACTCTTGATTTTGGCTCAGGTCATGATCTCAGGGTTCATGGGTTTGAGCCCCATGTTGGGCTCTGCGTGGACAGCATGGAGCCTGCTGTAGATTCTGTGTCTCCCTCTCTCTCTGCTCCTCCTCCACTCTCTCTTTCAAAAATAAACATAAAAAAAAAAAGAAAGAAAACCTCACTGTTTAAAAAGAAGAAAGAAAGAAACCACCACTGTCTCAGAGTGTGACTGAGAGTCACATGAGTTAACCGACAAGGAAGGGCATGACAGTAAGCTGTGCTCTAAGCGCAGCGACTACCCTAATGATGGTGATGGTGATGGTGATGCCATTGTCTGGGCTCCCAGCACGAGAGCCAAGTCAGAAGGTGACTTCCGTTAGGCCATAAGCAAGTGTGAGCATGACTGTCTAGACCTGGGGGTGTTTTTTGTTTTAAGACTAAATCATTGTTTGTCATTGTAGCTCCTCTTTGGCTTAACAGAGTTGAAAATACTCTGCCGTTCCTTACTGAAGTTACACGTGGCCCTGTGTGAATTCAGTTGCTCAGCTCGCCCTTCTCTTGCTAGACTGTGTTCGTTATGACTGAGAAACCTTTATTCCCCTTTTCAGTTATGGTGTTGGTCCTGCCACAATGGATGTGCCCTTTTGAAAATGTCACCACTGCCCAAAAAAGAACAAGATGATGGC
Source organism: Crocuta crocuta (assembly GCF_008692635.1). Taxonomy (NCBI): domain Eukaryota; kingdom Metazoa; phylum Chordata; class Mammalia; order Carnivora; family Hyaenidae; genus Crocuta; species Crocuta crocuta. Next base: position 2,031,460 of record NW_027528806.1, read on the forward strand.
ATCTCACAAGTCCAGAAGAGCTTCTTGGATGGGTCAGTACTGTTCTGCATTTTGTGACTGGTTGGCTTGGGTTCTTATTTTTCCCAGAAGGAGGGGAACAGATCTCAGGAGTGTGTTCACTCATGTCTACCTGCCAGTAGCTTAATGCTCAGGAGCACTGTGGAGAGTGGTCCTTTTTAATATGTTTGAAAGGACAGGCACCCGGCTGGCTCGATCAGTAGAGGATGCAACTCTTTTTTTTTTTTTTAATGTTTTTTATTTATTTCTAGGAGAGAGAGACAGCGTGAGCAGGGGAGGGTCAGAGAGAGAGGGAGTCACAGACTGAAACAGGCTCCAGGCTCTGAGCTGGCAGTCAGCACAGAGCCCGATGCAGGGCTCGAACCTATGAACCGTGAGATCATGACCTAAGCGAAAGTCGGCCGCTTAACCGACTAAGCCACCCAGGCGCCCCTAGAGGATGCAACTCTTGATCTTCGGCTCATGAGTTTGAGCCCCACGTTAGGTATAGAGATTACTAAAAAATAAAAAAGCTAAAAATACAGAATTTTGAACACAATCGTTATGAATGTCAACTGCAGGGGCATCTGGCTGGCTCAGAAGAGCTTGCAACTTTTGATCTCAGGATCATGAGTCCAAGCCCCAGGTTGGGTGTGGAAATTACTTAAATAAATAAAACTTAAAAAAAAAAAGAATGTCAACTGCATTGTTTTTAGAGCTGCGTATCAAGGTATTTGGGGGGAGGGCACGATGGCTGTCGTGTTGACAGTAGTCAGATCTAGGTCATGGCCAATGTCACTGCCCTTTAATACATGTTCCACATGCTCTCATGTCCACCCTGATGACTAGGAACAGCAGTCCTGTGGTAGGTAGTTTGTTGGAGAGGATTAAATGGTAGGATACCTACATATACAAATCTTGCCACAGCTAAGTGCTCAGGAAAAATAAGCTGTTTCTAATTCACTTCTGCTCTTCTAATCTCCTGTTACTTTTTGATACCTAGAATTTATAAGACCATCCACAGGCCACCCTATGAAATTGTTAAAACTGAAGACTTGTCGAGCAGCTTCCTGTCCCTGCAGGACATCCAGACTGCCTACTTTAAATTCAAGCAGCTGTTTCTCATAGGTGAGGAAAATGCTGAACAAAAGCTCTCTGTCAAATAGGGAAAGGTATGCCACGTGGATCAGGTGACAGTTGGTACCTTTCCCCTGGTCTCTGTATGTACCAGAGGCTCATGACCATGAGGGTTGATGTCATGGACTGGAGGGGCGGGGAGCCGAGGGGCCACTGTCATTGCCACGTTTACCACCCCTCCCCCCATTTTCCTCCAGGCTTTTACCCCACTGCCCCTTCTCATGGCTGGGGACACAGGCGCACCCCTCCTCTGCACCTCGTTTCTCCTTCCCCAGCTCACTGGTTGCCCAGTGGTGTACACAGGGGCTGCTCCCTTTAAAAGTCGTGGAATCGTGCAATACCTGTGTTCACTGGCTCACTCATGGTGATTTATAAAGTGGATGATTGGTTTGTTTTCCTTAGTGGCTTATTGAATGGACCACCTACCCCCACCACCCCAAGTGAAAATATCTTTTTTTCCTTCTGCTTAAGCAGAAGTGTACAAAGTAGGAAATGAAATACGCCCATCCTGGCCACCCCCACCTGTCTGCCCAGGCTGCTTACTAGGAACAATTAGGACCTGAATCATATTTAACCAGCCCAGTTGTTCATGAATTCTCGTTCTTCAGTGAGTCTGAATTACCGTCTGAGATTTGTCACACTTACAGGTGATTTTTCCTAACTTGGACTTTCTAGCCTAGCAAAGTCTAATTTAGGATTCATTCATTCATTCAACTGACATTTGCTGATTTTCCATTATATGCGCCGAATGTGGATGCATTGCAGTACAGATGAATACGAGTAAATAGCCATGTCTACCTCTAACTAGATTTAGAGGAAAATCGAGGAATTAGAGGAATACACTGCCCTCGATTTTGGGCTTTTTTTGTTTTTGTTTTTGCAGATCTTCAGTTTTGGGTACTCTGCACATTCAGAGAAACTTCTCTAGTAATAAACAATACACAGGATCCTTCTAAGTATAGTCTTCACTGTGCTAGTTGGTTCAGGACTGTATTCTACACTTTCCTTCTCACCACCCAGGACTTGCAGAGAGGTGTCTGCCTTGTTGATTGGAGGTTGCAGCTTGGACCCGTATTAGATGTCCGTGAAACGCGGGGCTCTCTATATCAGAAGTGGATGGGGGGTATGGTGTAGGAGTGTGCAAGGAAGATGTGTTTGTGTATTTAGGATTTCAGCAGAAACCAAGTCTCCCCCTTTGGGCTCCCTGGCATCAGGAGGTATCCTGTCGCCTTCCATTGCTAGGACAGTGTAGCCTGGGTGTTGACTGTTTCTGCCTAAAACATGTTACTCTCCTTGTTGAGTGAGTCACAAAGTGGACCGTGGCTTTATATAAATACTGTGGGGCACTTTTTATTTGAACAAAAGAAATCCATTTTTGACTGCCACCCCCTTCCAGGGGCTTCAAATGGTTCAAACATCATTCCAGCTGAAGTCTGGAAGTGTCCTTTCTGAGTGGAGAGCTGCGCTTGGATTTGAGTAGCACAGAGTTTTGGTGGCAGACATGTAAGAGAACAAAAACTTGACTTCCTTGCTCTTTTTTCTTTTTTCAGATAATAGTACCGAATTTTGGGACACAGATATAAAATGGTTTTCTCTGTTGGAAAGTAGCAGCTGGCTTGACATAATCAGGTATTTCAAAGCCATCATTTTGCTCATGAATTTTATAGCTCTCTGATTCAAAGGAGTAACGCAAATTGACAAATAATTGAACTGTTTTACATGTCACTGTTAGATGTTCTTACATATGTTCTATTCACGGCTCAGCTGGGTTTTACATTTTTATTTATTATTTCTATGCACATTTGATCTGAATTTGTAGACCTGCTACTTGCTCACAGAGATCCCTCTAGACTATATATAGACTAGGTGTGGAGAAACCACAGAGTAGGGGGCGTGGCAACCCGCNGTGCGGGCCTCCAAGGAGGGAACAGGAAGAAGGAGGGGTGATGCTGACTTTTTACTGAATACCCTTTTTTTTTTTTAAATTTTTTTTAACATTTTATTTATTTCTCAGAGAGAGAGACAGTGTGAGCAGGGGAGAGTCAGAGAGAGAGGGAGACACAGAATCCGAAACAGGCTCCAGGCTCTGAGCTAGCTGTCAGCACAGAGCCTGATGCAGCCTCGAACCCACAAACCGCAAGATCATGACCTGAGCCAAAGTCGGCAGCCCAACCAACTGAGCCACCCAGGCGCCCCTACTGAATACCTTTTTGAATTACGTGTCTCCTTTGTATGTAACCTATTTAAAAATGATTAACGTCAGTTTTTCATAATTTCATGATTCATGTCAATTAGGCATTTGGGTTTAGGTTGAGATTCCCAGAGACGGAATTATTGTGTTCCCTTCCCTACCTCATATTTTGAACAGCTCCTCTCTGTTGCTGTTAATAGAGGAGAGGGCGAAGGGAGGCACAGAAGAGAAATGATCAGGGTGCGAGAAGAGCCCGCCCCTAGGATACTTGGGAGGAAAGAGAAGAACTCCTCTCTCTACCTGGCCCCCCATCTCTCAGTTCTACCAGGGAAGTTTGGGGCAAGGCCTCAGCCCTCCAAACACGTGTTAGCGCATCCGTTCTGGAGAGCCTGCTACACATCCCGTGGTTTGAATTGCACACAGTGAAAAACGTCACCCGGAAAAGCACCCTTCTTCATGTGGGGTGGGCAGAGAAGGTTGGGCGTCCCTCCCCAGATGAAGCGCCGTCCAGGGAGGGCACCCCTGCAGGCGGGGAGCAGTGTATGTGAAGCTCCTCGTTACAAGCAGGGGAAGGTCAACCCTGAAGATCAGGAATAGTGTGTATGGAAAGAGACAAAAGGGATTTCTGGGCCTGCTGGATCTTTTCAGCCACACGTTGGGCAGGGGACCTTGAATTAGACAATGTGGGCGTGCAGCACAGTTTCCGATGTGGGCATTTGTGGGTCTTACTAGGACTTTCCGGCCGGCCTTAGGCATGAGTTCTCAATAGGAGGTTGTGGTTTAGAAATCATCTAGAAACATTTTGACATCGATTTTGGGATTCCCTTGTGAAAATTTTCAGTTTCTAATTGGCAAATCAGTGTCTTGCGGTACATGAGTAGTGTAAATGGTAACTTCTTTTCTGGAGGATTTCAAGTGAAAAAACAAATGAGATTGTCTCAGTCTTTAGTTTTCCATCTCTGAATTTCTCATGGTTTAGATACCTCATTGTTTTTGATACAACCTCAGAAACTAATGCCCCTTTTTCTTGTCTCTCTCCAATGTAGACGTTGCCTGAAAAAAGCAATAGAGATCACAGAATGTCTAGAAGCACAAAATGTGAACGTTCTTCTTTTAGGTAATACATTTAAAGTTCAAAGAGTGGTTTTCATTTCCCTTGACTCGTGATTCAGTTTCTGCATCTACAGCTTTATGTAATTGGAATTGTCTTATAAAAGGAGCGAGCTAGTGTAGAAATCTTTCCCATTCTTTTCTACCCTGACCTTGGAATCCTTTGTGTTTGATTTCAGTGTTACAGTTTAAAAATAAATCCTTCATTTTGAACTTGGCAGACTTCTTTGCAGCCCAAGAAGGAATTGTTTGGTATCTTCAGCAAAGCTCACATTTCCTAATGCTTTGGATTTTGTTTTATATTCACTCAACTTGGTTAAAGTTAAAATCTTTTGATAATCCTTTTTATATAAAGAAATCCATGAATGGTTTGATTGTTATTTTTATACCTTTGTGTTTGACAGTCTTGTGCAGTTGCTATAGAAACTTTGTGGGTCACGATTTCCTTTTCTTCAGTGGGCTTAACTTGCTGTACATGCAGACAGGACATAAGCATTCAGAATGTATAAGAACAGGCGCAAACTGCTTTTATGTAAAGGTTGTTGCTGGAGTTGGTTAGACCTCAGCAAAAATACGATATTTGCTGTTTAGAATCTTTCAGGCTTCTTGTAGCTGTGCACTCCAGTTCAGTAGATCATCTCATGCTTTCATACCCTCAAGCTTTTACCATGGCTCCGATGCACTCCATGACTGCTGAAGTTGAGCCTCTGTGGGCGGGCTGGAAATCTGTCCGCCTGGGGCTTCTGTACTTGATGCTGGCTCACTGACTTGGATTTTTTGACATTGACTGAGTGCCTACCATGTGCGGAGCTCTATACTTCTGCCTTCTAGAAGTTCACAGCCTAATGAGAGGGTTGGCCTGAGCACGTTATTGAAAAAGACCTCACCACCAGTGACAGGACAGAGTACTGAGGAACTAAGGCGTGCAGTGGGGGACGGAGAAAGATGGGAATCTGAGAGGAGGAAGTTCTCAGGCCAGACTGTACTAGTCAGGGTTGCACAGAACATCTGAATCTTTGGCTGAGATGTGAGAAGTCACTCGGTCCCAGATGGATGACTGGGTTGTTTCCCCTGAAATCTCATTTTCTAGACCCTCTTCCTGTTACCCACAGGTGTACTATTAACAGCCTTCAGAGGCAAGAAGGAAGATTCCCTTAAAAATGAAATTTATTTCAAAAACTGATAGCACTCCAAAGACAAAACTCTGTTTCTTTTGAAGCCGTGTGTCCCCGTAGTTTAGATTTGTCTCCCTGGAGGAGGAGAAGAAGCACCAGCGTAAGCCTGGACCGTGTGCCTCATGGTTCCATGGTCAGAATGAAAGGGCTTTACCAGCGGAGACACCCCCTACTTAGAACTGATAGGTTTCTCTCGCTGCACCGATATGAGCCCCGTCCTCCTTGTGGGCATTTGTAAACAGCAGCTTGAGTTGCACTTCTTTTTGAAAAGGGGAAACCACGGGGATGTAGACCTTAACTTTTAGGATCTGAAAACTCTAAGGCAAATGCATGGACACAAATGTCTGCTTTTATTTGCGGTGAGTCACGAATGCCGAACACGCTGAATGGCGTTGTCATCGCATGGGTCTTGTCCGGTGCGCTCCGGAGGTGGGCATGTGGACACAGATCAAGGGGCATTTCTCCTCCAGGCGAGGCAGGGAGAAGCAGGCACCTCTCTGCTCTCAGAGATGGGAAGAGCTATGGAGCTGGGAACAAGGGAGTCCACAAATATTAAACTTCCTCCCAAGCAGAGGGAGCAGAGGAGAGGAGCTGAGAGGGGAGGGGATTCTGAGGAGCAGCTGAGCCTTGGAACAGTGAGCCCAGTGATGGAGCCTTTGACACGACAGCTGGAGGAGTTTTGAACTTGGGCTGTGAACACCAGCAGGTCGCCGTCACGTGTATGGCTCCGCCCTCATTGTGCGGCATGCCGGGACGCCCGTACGCAGACAGCAAATTTGGTATGTGCTTAATGCCAGCATATGCCGGGCCCTGTACGGGCACTGGCCGGAAGCAGTTTGTCTCCGTCTGAACACTGCCTGTTTTCCCCATTGGCCCTCGCCTTCAGGGAAGTAGACCTTGACTGTCAGTAGCCAGCACAGTTTGGTTTTGGGAACCCCAGTGTTAACTGTGCAAATGTGAGCACTCTTTGCAGCTTCCTAATACTCCATACTCTCCTGCCTCTTTGCACTGCCGCTGGGTCCCCTCCTAGAGGAGAATGCTTCCGACCTCTGCTGCCTCCTTTCCTCTCTGGTGCAAGTGATGATGGACCCCCACTGTAGAACCAGGATTGGTTTCCAGAGCCTCGTCCAAAAGGAGTGGATCATGGGTGGGCACTCTTTCTTGGATCGCTGCAACCATCTACGTCAGAGTGACAAAGAGGAGGTGAGTGTCCTCGCTGGAGAAGCGCCTGGTCTTTAATACCTGTCTTCAGATGTCAGGTCAGTGCTTGCAAAGTACACGCTGATGGGCTTGTTAGGAAGGCCAAGTTCAGCTCGCTGTTGGCTCTGAATGCTTTAAACAGTATTGAAACCCTTCCCAGAGGAAAGGGATATTAGTAAGTGTGCTCAGCGCCTTCTTTCTGAATTGTGTGTGCCAGGGTGGATATGTATTTCATGACGGGAATAACATTGACTTATAAAACTTAAAAATTAACTCAGAGAGACTCCAACAGCTCTGCTGACTTATTCTTTGCAAAAACACAAAACAAAACAAAACGAAAGAATATTCCCCATAATAACACAAAGTCAATTTTCCCTTGCATGTAAGTCTTTTCAGAATAAAGCATGAGGTTATGTTAATGCCGCCCCTCACCAGGACCTCATGGTGAGTAGCGTGCTGTGCACGTGACCTCTTCTGCGTCTGGCTGTGTGGATTGCATTGCAGTTGATCTGGCCCCCACGTTGTAGTCTAGTCTCAGCTGTGCTATGCATACCCCTTTGGCCGCATTAATGACTGCTGAAGGGAAAATGAAGGTGGGCAAACTTTCTTTAATGAAGTCACCTCGCTGGGACGCTGTGTATAAGGCAACTTCAGCGGGGCGCGCGGACTGGGATTTGGAGATTGGAACTGGCCTGGGTTGAAGAGTGCAACCAACTTCGGCTGCGCCCCCGGTACGGGGAGTTTACACCCTCAAANTTTTACAAAAAACTATTAAAAAAAAAAAAATTAAAAAAAAAAAAAAAAATGAAGTCACCTCAAAGCTCCGTGTGCCAGGAGTGTGACTCATGGTTCTCCTACCGCAGATCCTGAGCGTGTCTGGGCTGGGGAGCAGCGTGGCGCAGCGTGCTGTGGGAATAGAGAGCCATGCTCCTGCCCGCAAGGTCTTAGCGTGTTTCTGGAAGACTCCAGCTTCTCTCGCCAGGCCGTGAGGTTTCTTTCAGGCCTGGTGTCTGCTCATCTGTGTCCCATCTAGCTGAATGGAAATCACCATTTTCAGCCTCAGAATGGACTTTGCCTTTCTGAGGAACTTTGCAAGGTTGATGGGACTCAAATAACGTGACGGGCAGAGAGAGCAGACACTACATGGGAAAGAGTATGTTTTGGATATCTTGCAAAGATGAGGGCTGACGGACCATGTCGGGTAGGAGCATGAGTCCAGGAGCAGATCCAGTCTGATCTGCTTTCACACAGCCTTTGGAGAAGTCATCCAAATGTTCTGAGCCCATTTTCCTGACTGTTTAGTAAGGTTCAGATATTTTCCACTCTATTTAATGATACACTGAGCAGAAAATGAGGTGTGAAATAAAGTTCTTATATAAGCGTTTCTTAGCATCTCCACAACGACATACTGAAGTTGTTGGGGGGAGGGGTTCTTCAAAATGTGGCCATTTAAAAAAAATGTTTATTTATTTATTTATGAGAGAGAGAGAGTGAGCAGGGAAGGGGCAGAGAGGGAGAGAGAAGGAGGGAGAGAGAGGATCCCAAGCAGGCTCTGTGCAGTCAGTGAAGAGCCTGATGGGGGCTCGATTTCACGAACCATGAGATCATGGCCTGAGCTGAAATCAAGAGTCAGACACTTAACTGACTGAGCCACCCAGGTGCCCCTCAACTCCTGTCTCTCTTCTTCTGAGCTGTGTGAGGTCTCGACAGCCTCCATAAGGGAGACACTTGTCCTACCCACCTGACAGCTTTGACAATGACTCAGAAGGATAAACACTGTGTGAATGATGAAGTGCCCTAGAAAACTATCCCTTCCAATAAAGGGCTTGCCTCCGGGTAGCTAGTAAAGGAGGCTATCAGTTAAAAGAAATCTGTACATATGTGGAAAAAAAGGTTAGAAACTCCCCTTCACTGCTTCTGCCGTCTTTCTCACCCTCTTTCTCTTCTGCATCCTCAGCCTGTGGGGGTGAAGAAGGGAACACTGACAGAATTCAACATGGTGGAGTAGAGTTTTTTGGTAATACAGTATACTAATGTGAAGAATGGAATTCTTTCCAGGGGAAAGACAGTTTTGCTTTAATTGGGGTTCAGAGAGTTCCCTGTCATCAAAATCAGTTGCAAATGCTCATCTGTCAGTGCTTGGTCAGTAATGAGATTTTACATATTTCATCCTAAAATGTCTTCCGTACAGATCAGTACTGCCAAATACTGACCCGAATCCATAGGCCTGTGACTTTAATGGAGCATATTCATAGAGTGGAGTGGGATGGAGTCCACGTGTTTCCCAGAGAATACAGTGCTCAGAAGTGGTTTTTCCACACCTCTGTCCCCTGAACTCGGGACAGCTGGCCTTGGACTTGTAGTGCCTGCTCAGTAACGCGTATCTTGTTTTCACATAGGTTCCTGTGTTCCTGCTTTTCCTAGATTGTGTGTGGCAGCTGGTGCACCAGCACCCCCCAGCATTTGATTTCACAGAGACTTACCTGACTGTGTTGTCAGATAGCCTGTACATACCAATTTTTAGCACCTTCTTCTTCAATTCGCCTCATCAGAAAGATAACGTGGTAAGAGTCCCTCTTAGGAACCTGTGTCTTACAGCAGCCCTGATCCATGAGTTACTGCAGTAGGTTTGATGGTAAAAATATTTATGGACCACTAACTATACACTGGGCCCTGTCTTGAGTGCCTTCTGAGTATTGACAATTGTCACAGCAGCCTGTGGGGTGTGGGTTCTCATCCCTGAGGAGCCAAGGCACTGAGAGGATGGGGAACTGGCCCAAGGCCACACTGGGAGCAAGTATTGGAGCTGAGGAATTAGGCGGAATGAAAAGCCGCCCTTTGTAAAGCTGGTCAGCCTTCTCGTCCACTTGCCTGGTGCCTGGAGTTACTCTGGCGACAGTGGAAACGAGGCAGAGCTGGGAAGCCGGGCTTTTACTTTCCGTCTTACACCCTTGTCATCTCTCCTGGGGCCTTGCTTCTGGGGGTTTTGCTTTCTAACCAAGCTCAGTGCCTCTGGCCGGCTTTCCCTCGGCCCCGCCTTGCTTGAGCTGCCCTCCAGGAGCAGTTTAGCAAATTCCTCAGTGAACTGGGGGCACAGGACCTGGGCTTCTAGTCCCACCGCCCCAGTTTCAGATCCCAGCCGGTCGCTCACCAGCTTCCTGACCCTCAGGCAGTTCACTTCAGCTTTCTGAGCCTTGGTTTCCTCAAATATAAATCGTGAGGAATAGTGACCTCACAGGGTTGGTGTGAAAGTGCACATCTGTGGCTGGCATGTGGCCCACTGGAAAACAAGGTGACCTCCTTCCCCCTCCCTTCCCACCCGGTGTCTTAAATGAATAGCCACTGAAGGCCGCAGCCTTTAAAAACAAGGAACTGGTGAGTGTTGGGTCTCAGGGCAGAGGCGCCCTTTCTGGCGCCCCTCAGCACCATGTGCCTGCGCTCCCCCACCCTCCCTGGAAGCCGTCCTGACCTGTGCTTGTTTTGGCAGGGCAGGGAAAGCCAGGATGCACAAAGCAAGCCTTTGAACCTGCTCGCCGTGTGGGATTGGTCTGTACAGTTTGAACCCAAAGCCCAGATGTTGCTCAAAAACCCTCTTTATGTGGAAAAGCCAAAACTGGACAAAGGCCAGCGGAAAGGAATGCGTTTCAAAGTAAGATGTCCACGTGTCTAACCCCCTTCATCTGCCCAGAATCCCTACCGGTGGCAGGAAAAAGTTACATATGGATCCTGTAAGTCTGAAGAGTCACGATCCGTGGCAGGCAAACCTCAGGGCCCATGAGAATCATTTGCTTTTAGCAAATCAGCCTTTGCTCTGATGAGAGATGACCATTTGCTGAATGTCACCAGGGATGTTCCTGCCAAGACCGTTGTACTGCATGGGAGCGTGTGAACCCTCTCTCTACCCAAGTGTGGTTAGCAGGGTAAAAGAGGCATTGATTGTGGGATTTGCTCGGCCTGTACCGGTTCATGTCTTCAGTAGCAAGACCTTTCCCGAAGAGATGTATCTATGATTTTTTCTGTTAAGGGCTGTCCATTCTCCCCACTGTATTGATGTGCAAAAGTAGCCACAGATAGCACATAAGCAAATAGGCATGGCTGTGTTCCAGGATTTACAGAAATAGGCACCAGCCCAGATTTGGCCGTGGGCTGTCGTTTGTTGACCCATGCTGTAAATCACGAGTGTCAAATAATATGGATATCCTTTCAGATACATGTTCCTGATTGTAGTTATTAAAATCCCATAGTTCCCTAGATGGCAAACGATTTCTGTGGCATTTCCTAGTTCTTTCTCCTGGCCTGGAGCTTCCCCCCACCAGACCCGACGAAAGGGAACGTGGTGGTGGTGAATCCCAAGTCATTGTGTGTGTCTGCCTTCCCCGCTGCCCTACTTCTGATCCCATCTGCTCTCCAGGGAGCCTGGCCAGTCCTGGTGCGGGAGGTGCTCCATTCTAAGAGGTTTGGGGGCCGGGTGAGCCACAGCCCGCACTTGCAGAAGATGCAGCCGCTGGACAACTTAGAACTGTTGCTTTGCTCTTTCGAGGGGCCTCAGGGCCAGGGTGGACGTTTCCCCTCCTGGTTCAGTCTCTTTCCTGCCAGCTGGACCAGAACTGCCCTGAGCTCCACAACAGCTTGGCCAGAGGTCAGTTTTTCCTCAGTGTGCTGTGCCCCCTGGTGGCTGCATGCACACTCGTCACCTGTTCGGGATCACAAAACTGCCTGGGCCCGAGGGGCAGGGGACCTCAGAGACAGCCAGGGCCTGATCCCTTACTGTGCATGGGAGGAAACCGAAGCTCCCCTTTGCAAGACTGGATTTCACTTCTGTACTCATACCTGGTTTGTCCGAGTGTCCCTTCTTGTAGCTAGGAGCAGATGGCCTGGGCTCTAGGAGCTGACTGGAGCGGCAGGTGTGGGCCAAAGCTAAAGCGGAGCTGGGGTTGGACCACATGGAGCTTTGAAGCTTTTGGGTTAGGACACCACGTGTTGGGCTCGGGGCCCCTTGTTGAGCTGCATGGGGAGGCGACCTTGGAGAAGTTCTGTAGAAATGTGAGAGGCCTTGGCTGCCCGGCCCGAAGGCACTGCTTGTGAACACCACACGAGGCTGCGGGGCCAGCTCGAGTGTGCGCTGTCACCCTCGGCCCTCAGCCCTGACCGGGCGCACTCCCAGCTTGCCCTTCTTGAGCCCTCTGTTCCCTTAGGGGTTGAGAGAAAGGGGTCTCGAGACAAGTGGAGTTCTGTTAGAGCGCCGCCTCTGGAGCCAGGCTGAGTTTTGTGAAGCCACCTTTAGCGCTTTGTAGCCGGGGTCTTCGTGGATTACTTAACCGCTGTGCTTAGTTTCTCGTGTGTAAAACGGGGCGACAACAGTGGCTGTGAGGATCGGCCCAGTCCATGCGTGTGAAGCACCGAGCACAGAACCTGACCTGGACGGCAGGAAACACTCGGTGGCTGTGAGCTTCCTCCTGCCGTCAGCAGTCCCCTGTGTGGACGGACTGTCCTTGATCCCCGGGGAGGAGGCCAGGCCGCTCTGCTGCCCACAGCTGCAGAGTCAGAAGTCCTGGTCAGCTCTGAGTTGTGGCATTGTGGATGGGTTTGCTTTTCTTCTCACGTGTTCATTATTATTCTGTGTTCCGCAATAAGGAATACTCTTTTTCCCAGAGAAGACCCACTGGCAGGAGTATGTTAGAGAGTCAGAGCTAGCCTGCCCTGAAAGCTGTGGCCTGTTCGTATTTCAAACACACACCCCAGGAGCAGAAGGGCTGGGGAGAAACAGCCTCTCCCCACCTTGCTAACCTCTCCGTGGGTCTACGGGGTTCTTTGTAACCCTTTGACCTCTTTACCTGTCTTCACGGCCCCTTCCCACCGCTCCTCGGGGTCGGTCCCCTTGCTCTGGCTGCAGGTAGAGTTAGGAAGGAAATGATGTACATGCTCTCACAATTTTTACCCCGTGCAGCATGTCAGGCAAGAACACCTGGCCAGCTCAGCCACTTCCTCAAATTCCTTTTGCTCCCACCTGTCTCCCTGTCCAAAAGAATCTTTATGACATAGGCTTAAACTCCCACTGGCTGCCTGACAATGTACAGATGTAGTTCATTAGAGCGACAGGCTCTTCAGGTAGTTGGCACCACTTCCTCACAGGTGTGCAATATCGATCTCAAAGAGGAAGCACTGTGCGCTCTTCAAAAACTGAATAGGACTGACATCCAGACCGGCCTGAATCAGCAGCCTGTCCCGAGTTAAGCTTGTTCTTCAGAAGTGCCTTAGGGCTCCTGCACCTGGGGAAGGGGGTAGAGCGCCTCCCTCTCTGTCACAGCTCCTCTTTCTGCACAGCTCCCTGCGTGCCCGCTTTCACCCATTTGTTGATAAACACGATGTGTATCTAAACATTTGCATCATGGAATAAACAAGAACCACCTCCCCCACCCCCGTGTTATTGCTTTTTAATGGCTTTCTAGTCTCATGGCAGTTCTGATTTCTCATGGTTGTAACTACTGTCAGGCTAACCAGAAATTTTTTTGTGTTTTCTCTCAAAGCATCAACGACAGCTTTCTTTGCCACTCACCCAGTCTAAATCATCTCCCAAAAGAGGATTTTTCAGGGAAGAAACCGATCATTTAATTAAAAACCTTCTGGGCAAGAGAATTAGCAAATTAATTAACTCTTCTGATGAGCTGCAAGACAACTTCCGAGAGTTCTATGACAGCTGGCACAGCAAGCCCACCGACTACCATGGTCTGTTGTTGCCTCACATTGAGGGGCCAGAAATCAAAGTGTGGGCTCAGCGCTACTTGCGTTGGATTCCAGAAGCCCAAATCCTGGGCGGGGGCAGAGCAGCCACCATGAACAAACTCTTGGAAATGATGGAGGAAGTAGAGCGCTTGCAAGAGAAAATTGATGCGAGACCCCACAGCCGGGAGGCATTCCCGACAGAGGCCCCCTCGTTGGTGAGGAGCTCGGCCCGCCTGTCGTCCCTGTTTCCTTTCGCTCTGCTGCAGCGACATCCCTCTAAGCCGGTCTTGCCCACCAGTGGCTGGAAAGCTCTGGGTGATGAAGAAGATCTGGCCAAACGAGAAGACGAGTTTGTGGATCTAGGGGACGTGTGATTCGTCCACTCAGTGATTGTGAAAGAGGAACATTGAAGGTTGGGACAGGAGTCCGCCACGTTTGATCTCCGGATTAGCGGCTCACACTTACTGCTGAGAAGGTGGGAGGGGGTGGGGGNAGCTGGTTCTCATGTTTTTTTCATACTCCTGAAAGACTATGCAATTAAAGCCGTATCTCTAGTATTATTAATTGGAAGGAGTTACTACTTGACCTGTCACAGAACCGTGGCCATTGTCTGATGCATAAGTATTATATAGAACCTGCAGTGGCTCGTTTACTACTAAAAAGGGCTTTGGTCAGACACTCTTGGACTCGATACTTGCTTCAGATCTTTTCTGTGCCAAGATAATTTACCCAGTCATGGGGAACAGTAAGTGTCTCTCTACCCGTCTTAGCTTGGAGAAAGTGCAGCTGTATGTGATGTGTGTGTGGCAAATTGAAAGACTCACTTAGAGGTGTTAAGAGTATGGCATTCCTTTAAACCATAGCATTTTTCCTTTCTTTATCTTCTTGCCTGAGAAAAGCTGGGGAAGTTCCACCCAGATCACCCATCCTGACATTTCCGACCATCCCCCATTGTGCATAGACTTTGTCACTTTGTGTGGGGTTGGTGGGCTAGCCAGGCAACCACACCGCCTTTTTTGTGTGCTGACAGCTCCCAGGTGTCTCTCTGTCCATCGGTACCTCTTGCTGCCATCCCTCCGTGCCCGCCACCATGGGACATGTAGTCCAGCATCTTGCTGCTGAACCTGTTGGTTAAACTGGGGGAATCCCTTTGGTTTGCCTGAAGGAGCTTCCATTCTTTCGGAGCCTCTTAGTGTTTGAAAGTAATTGCTTTGCCTTTTTCTAACAGTGTGCTGAGGCTTGGGAACGCTCATGACCTCCACAGCAGCCCTCACAGACACGAGCAGGATCACTGTTGAACGTGGCTTTCATAGGGAAGCGACTGAGCATACATAGGAGAAGCAGTGGCTATCATATAGTACCTCAATGATTTAAAAAGCCATAGAAGAAACTTGACTATGCCTGGTGACCTTCTTGGATCTGCTGTCTAAATGGTATATATTTTATAATGCAGGAAAGTACACTTTGTAAGGAGCAGTTTTTTCATTCTCCGTGGAACCCTGTTAAATCCCACAAAAGGAACGGGGGAAATAATGTTAGAATGTTTCAAATGGAATGTTTTGCCTTTGATACACATTTGTTCTCCAGGATAGATCCCAATTTGAATGTTACATGTTTAGAAAAAAACTTCAGTTCCTTAAGGGCAATAAGAAATTCTGAGACAAAGAAGTTTCTCAGTTTGCACTGAATAGTCTTTTTGTTTGTGCAAGAACTTGCTTTGCTCCTCTCCCCCTCCATGTTGGCACACGAGCCAGGTTGGTCTGTTAAAATGACGGAGGTTGAGGAGAGAGCAGGAGTCGTGTGTTGGGGTCCAAACACATGTCCAGCGTCGGTTGCCTTAAGTCTCACTAGCGAGTTCAGTGGTAGGCTTGTGAAAGGGATTTTAAAAATACACTAGTTCGTCAGCTACCTTAGCATACGTTCAGTGGGCCTTCTTAAACTAGCACTAACCTCCACATCTCTGCCCCCCCACCCCCCAGGTACACTATGGAGCTAACTATTTTTGTTACCATATTATAACATGAATATTTATACCGTAGCCTCTTCAGTCTTAGAATCTTAGTAATTTTCATTCCAAAAATGCCTGGTGTGATGCTTTACACTCCACAAAGTATGGTTTAAAGGCACAAGGTCATGGCCCTTGTCATAGCAGTTGAATGTGCATTGAAGTATTTTTCTATGATTTTTTAAAAAATTACAGTAGAAAAATAAGCTGTTGTAACGTGAGGTCATGACAATTTATGTATTTATATTTGAAATCAGATTTCTATAAACTTGTATTTGTGTACAGAATTCTTAGTGGGTTTATATATTGTGACATTTTTATTCAAGATTGAGATATGGATTATGCTTAACAGTAAAAACTGAAACGAGACCATTTACTTTGTTTAAAATGCTGCACTGTGCAAGTTTGGAAATGTACATTAATTTACTGTATATAATATCTTGAGTTTGTTTATACCTCCCAAGTTTTTACACTGAAGATAAATTAGCTTTAATTACATTCAAAACTTTTTTTTTAAGGGAATAAGCTGTTGGGCTATATCTGTATAAATGTGCTTTTTATTTTCTGGATGTACAATGAAAGTTTATACTTGTATCTCACTGCATCATACCTGATTGCAGAAATTAAAGCACAATTTACAAGCAGTGCTGCTTTCGATGTGGTTGAAATAACATGGAACCATTACTTTCATTCAGTGTGTGTGGGGTTGAGTTGCTTGGTGAGTTGAGTTGGTGGTGGTGGTGGTGGTGGTGGGAAAATAATGACCAAATAAATATTTAAAGTTTTAGGGGCACCTGGTTGGTTCAGTCAGTTGAGCATGTGACTCTTGATCTTGGGAGTCATGAGTTTGAACTCCACATTGGGTATAGAGTTTACTAAAACAAAAAAAGTAAAATTTCAGGTGGTAATAAAATACTACGAAGAAAGACAAAATGGGGCAAGAGCCCTGTACAGCGAATAAAGGAAAGTGGTTTTGCAAACATGTGAAGTTAAATATTGCTGCCTCTTTGCTTTTGAGGGGATATATCTATCATATGAGACGTCTGCTTTATTGCTGAAAGAGATCTGAGTCCAGTTAAACCATGAATAAGAAGAAGCTTTGTTTTGCCTTCCAGAGAGAAGAAATGAGATGGTGTGTGATGGTAGGATTTTTTCTCATTTGCTCAGTTTAACACTTAACTAGATTGAAACCTATCACCCGTGTTTGTTGGGAGAGTTCCATTGCCTTGACCCTTCCTGCCGCAGCCATCCCCGTCTCGGGGACAAGAGAAGATGTCCGCCCTCCTCTGCTCACCTACTCCTATTATGTTCAGCTAGGCCTGTCTGTCTGTCACCAGGGCAGCTCTGAGACACCCCTGAGAACTTAATAAGCCCCCATTACTACCACATTCTTTTCATGGTTCGGCCAAAACAATTAAATTCCCAAGTAGTAGTTATGACCCTATAGATGAGCAGAGTCTAGTTCTGTTTTCCACACTTCTTTAACAGCTCTTGGACTCCTGGTGGACTTGGCAATCTCTTTCTCCTTGATTTTGCCTGTTCCTTGATTTCCAGATGAGGGAATTGGGGCATTTTTGGGGTACAGGTAAAGAGTGGGGCATATTCCAGGGCACCTGGGTGGCTTAGTCGGTTAAGCGTCCGACTTTCGCTTAGGTCATGATCTCGCAGTTCGTGGGTTCGAGCCCCACGTCGGGCTCTGTGCTGACTGCCAGCTCAGAGCCTGGAGCCTATTTCAGGGTCTGTATCTCCCTCTCTCTTTGACCCTCCCCTGCTCACGCTGTCTCTCTCTCTCTCTCTCTCTCTCTCCCTCCTAGAAATAAATAAAAATATTTTTAAAAAAAAAGAGTGGGGCATATTCCATCTGACATGAAACAGGACTGGGTGGGGCTCCTGTGGATAGCAGACTCCAGGCTCCTGTGCTGGGAGGGGTCCTGGGGCGGAGGGAGCCCCTCCCGTGGTTGCGGCCAGAGTTGCTCAGCAGAGGTCAGCTCCTCAGCTGTGTGTGCTGTGCTTTGGCCCCACTGGGGTTCTAGAACATTTAAGAAGCTGGCCCTGGGGCAGGACAGATTGGGGCTGACAGGACCCGCCGCCAGCCTATTGCAGGGACGGCCTGTAGTGACCATGGCCCTCTACATATGCTGTTCCCACGGCCTCCCCAACACAGCTTACTGCCCTTAAGAATATTAGGATGGAGGGGCGCCTGGGTGGCTCCCTTGGTTGGGCGGTCTGACTTCGGCTCAGTTCATAATATCACGGCTTGTGGATTCGAGCCCTGCGTCAGGCTCTGTGCTGGCAGCTGAGGCTGGAACCTGTTTGAGATTCTGTGTCTCCCTGTCTCTGCACCTCCCACACTCTTTGTGCTGTGTGTGTCTCTCTCCAAAAATGAATAAACATTAAACAAAATTTTTTTAAAATAAGAATAGGGGCGCCTGGGTGGCTCAGTTGGTTAAGTGTCCGACTTCAGCTCACGTCATGGTTGTGTGGTTCATGAATTTGAGCCCCACGTTGGGCTCTGTGAGGACAGCTCAGAGCCTGGAGCCTGCTTTGGATTCTGTGTCTCCCTCTCGCTGCCCCTCCCCAATTCCTGCTCTGTCTCTCTCTGTCTTTCAAAAATAAATAGACATTAAAACATTTTTTTAAAGACTATCAGGATGGAGGTGGGTGAGGGAGGACCTGTTTGTGCTGTGGATTCCAGCGTAAGGAGGGATGTGAATGTTGATAACCAGCCATGGGTAATAGTTTAAATATCATTTATAGATTGAAGAGGAAAATAATTTGTTGGAGTGGTGCTTTTGTGTCTTTAAAAACACAGACACCCTTGGGGCGCCTGAGTGGCTTAGTCGGTTAAGCGTCCGACTTTCGCTTAGGTCATGATCTCGCAGTTCGTGGGTTTGAGCCCCACGTCGNTAAAAAAATAAAAATAAAAAATAAAAACACAGACACCCCAGCCTATTTTGTGATTCAGGCCCAGGTTCTTTTTTTCTTTTTAATCCATCTATTACATTGTCTGCCTCCAGCAGTTAAGGGATATGAACTGTATAATCATACGGAAATACACACAGTAAGCTTTTTTGGCCTTCTGTTACGAAAAACTTTCTGGTTTTGCTAGCTCGTCCAGTTTTTGTAAAGCAGTGAACTTTTTTAAACATTTAGTTTTGAGTATCACTTTTACATAAGGCTGTGTGTCTGGCTTTTTCCCCCTCCCAAATCCAGCGTGGAGGGCTTTGCGAATTATCATTTCCCCAAAGTCTGGGGCCAGGTGAATGTAGTGCTTATCCCCAGCCCCGAAAGGGTACAGCATGTGCCATTCTTGGGTCAGGAAGGAATGCAGCTGGAGCACATTTTATCCCTCAGACTCTGCCCCCAGGAGCTGCCCTTGGAATGCTCCTGCAGGATTTTCCGGGAGAGTCCAGCAGAGCCTACCCCCGAGACCCTCCAGGGCGGGAGAGCAGCAGGAGCGATCGCCTGGGTGGCGGCGTGGGGGCAGGATGGGCTGGGAAGGGGCTGGACAGAGTGTTCCAGAACGAAGGTAGCATTCTAGATCTTTTCTGTCCCCTCGAATTATAACTGACAGACAACTCTGTATCTGTTTGTGGTACTGCATGTTGGTCTGAGAGTCCTGTGCGTTGCTCCACGCTCGCTGCAGTGCCCTTACCATCCAGCGTCGTTATTATATTGTCGCCTGTATCTCCTATGCTGTACTTTCCATCTCTGGGACTTAGAAGTGTGTACCTCCTAATCCCTTTTATTTTGTGCCTTCCCCCACCCCCCTCTCCTCTGGCAACCATGGCTTGTCTGTATTTAGAGTCTTTGTTTTTTGTTTATACATTTGTGTTTTTTGATTCCACATATAAGTGAAATCCAAAAATATTTGTCTTTCTCTGACTGATTTCACTTAGTACCCTACCTTCTAGGTCCCCTCATGTTGCCGCAGCGTTCTGTGTCTTGATAAGTTTGGGATCCGAGGGCGTATGCCAGAACTCCACACAAGCACGTCTGCCGTGTGTTTGAATTTTACATTGAAAGAAAAAAAACCTAGGCAAATAGTGGACTCTAGTTAATGATACTGCCACTGAATTATGTGGAGAGACGTGTCCTGTTGTCTGCCATTGGAATGGCAGCAGCACTGGGATGGAGTGATGGGTAGCCGGCTGGACACGGCTGGACATGTGGCAAAGCAGGTACAGCACAGTGTCAGGGATGTGACCTTAAAGCTGGGCGCATGTGAATACGAGTGTTCTCAGGACTCTAAACTTTGCTGTGTCGGAAACTTGACATAATAAATGTTGGGGGGAGATTTAAATCTTTCAGGAAGTAACTATAAACAGAATATATGTAGGAGTATACTGGACCTTTATGGGAGAAGAGAACCCCTGTCCTTACCAACTTTCCTGGCCACCAGGATGTAATGGACGTTGGGGAAGGAATTTGAATTTTCATGTCCCCCTGCCTTGAGCCCCCTTTTCCATTTCCATTGTCCCTCTGGGTCCTTTGCTGTTGCCTGGATCGTTATTGTCAGCTCCCAACTCTGCTTTCAGCTCCTCCTCTCACTGCCAATGAATCTTCCCAGAATAATCATGTGATTTTTTTTTTTTTGACTTGAAATGTTTCAGTGGCTGCATCCATTAGAACTCTGGGTTGCAACAACTTATGCCGAAAAAAGGACTTGTGTGCGTCTGAAGGCCAGAGATGCCGTTGGGTCTCCATACCGGAAGCCCCTGTGGTCTTCTCGGAGTGTCGCTGACCCCTCTTGCTCGGCACACCAGCTTTTCCTCTCCAGTCGGTGACGTGGGATGCAACTCCCGCAGCAACTCTGAGTTCAGGAGACCAGTCCCAGTGAAGCCGGAATCTTGTCCTCATTCCAGATGCTGGGGAGGGGAGCCTGGACCGCCAGCTGCGGGCAGGGTCTTTGTGTGGCCTCTCCCGCCAGCTCTGAGCATGACATGCCTATCTTCCCAGCCCCAAATCCCACAGCAGGTCGCCGCTCACCGATTGTGACGCGGTCCTCTTTCTCTGTCAGGCTCTCACATTTGTAACCATATACGTGTCACATTTCTATATTTCTCTAAATTAACTCTGACACTGGCCCCTGTCAGAGGCTTGTGGCGTCGTGGTCAAGGAGCCAGCTCCTCTGGATCTGAACCTCTGACTTGCAGCTTATGAAGTGGGACTTGGGCAAGGAACTTAACATCCCTCCATCTCTGCTTCCTCATCTTGCAAAATGGCGACCTTCACAGAGCCCTCCTCACTGAAGGATTGGAGGGTTAAAGATGAGTTCCTTTTTTTTTTTTTTTAATTTTTAAATTTATTTATTTTGAGAA
Organism: Crocuta crocuta; assembly: GCF_008692635.1. NCBI lineage: Eukaryota > Metazoa > Chordata > Mammalia > Carnivora > Hyaenidae > Crocuta > Crocuta crocuta. The sequence goes on from NW_027528806.1 coordinate 2,052,319, forward strand.
AGAGAGTGTGAGCAGGGGAAGGCAAAAAGGGAGAGGGAGAATCGCAAGCAGCCTCCTCACTGTCAGCGCAGAGCCTGACACAGGACTCGATCCCACAAACCAAGAGATTATGACCTGAGCTGAAGTCAACAGATGCTTAACTGACTGAATCACCGAGGCACCCCAAAGAGGAGTTCATTTTAAGTGTCTGTCGCATAGTAAATGCTCAATAAATGTTTAAGTGTTAGCTATGATTGTATTGTGGTGTGGTCATTTAAAAACTTTATGTAAACGGGTGTGTGTGTGTGTGTGTGTGTGTGTGTGTGTGTGTAATTTAACTTTAATCTCCAGCCCAGGAGATTAGCTAGTCTGAAGTATCCTAAACAGGAATCCAGGTTCCAAAGGTGGCCGTATTAGCATTTCAAATGTTTTCAAGATTAAAGGATTTGTTGAGCAGCACCTGGGATGTTAAAAATCCTCTTTCCATGGTGAATGAGTGGATACTTGGGGTATGTGATTGGCTGGAAATATCAGAGCGGCCCCTCCTCAGACCTACAGCATAAAAACCCACCAGGCCCAGCAGCCTACACACTTTGGAGCAGAGCACGAGGTCTAGAAACCCCGCTGGTCTGGTGACCACATCACCCAACGGGCCACAGAGTTCGTTGGTTCTGCCGTCTCATTTCATCTGTCTTGGGAGTGAAACTTTCATGCCAGGAGGACAAAGAGAGGGACTTCTCCCACGACGTGAGTGCGGGAAACACGACTGTTTTGTGCTGTTAATAAATGAGCACACATCTAGTAACGTGGTCCCAGACTGGCTTTCACTGTGAAATGCCATCTGCTAAGGAGGTTGAGGTAATAGAGCCAGGGAGCAATAGCCCCTGCCTACCTCTGACTTCCAGAAGCTACTGACATTTACCAGAAGAACATCACAATGGCCGAATGAACAAATTGACTTAGGTCAATTCATGACATTCCACCAGATTGACTGAAAATTTAATTGTAATATGTAGTTAGATTTACTGGATACCAACCGTGGTTAAATCGAGGGGACCCCCTCCTTACAGATGTGCGGGAGTCTTCGTGTCTTAGTCTGCTGTGGCCTTTGGTCCATCGTGGCTGCTACCCAGGGACGCCTTGCCTAGGCCTTAGTTTGCCTTCCCCCAGGGACCAACCCCGAGACAAAGATGGGAGTGCAAGTGGTTTATTTGTCGAGTGATCCCAGGCAGCGCAGCGAGAGTGTGGGGAAGTAGGAGAGGAGAGCGAACCAGCACAGAGCATGTGAACGAACACGTTATCATTGGGGCAACTGGGGCTCAACCTGATAAGGACCCTCTCAGAGGCCACGTGGATTTGGGGAGGGGGTTTGATTTTACCATATGTCTTCTTCCTCAGCATTATCTTGTGGAAATTCCTCTCTATCAGGTGGTAGAATTCCAATGTGTTCTTAGGTAGTAGCTGCTCAGAGAGCATCAACACCTGGAGCTCTCCTCCCTCTAGACAAATTCCCTGATTTCTCCCCCAAATTCCAAGTGTGGGGCTGCCTGTGCTTCCCTTCTTTATAAAGGAATACCATTTCTGTATCCTCAAGCCTGTGGACACTTCTAAATGCCCTTCCTATTTCCCCCAGGAAGTTGAGTTTCATCCTGCCTCAGAGCCTTGGGTTGCAGGACCTGATTTCAACCCAGAATTCTTGAAGATCTGACCCATACCGTTTCCTTTGCCTCACAGGAAATGGCAAAAATAACTGGATGATTATATGATTCATTCCTTACTGTAAAGTTGAAATTTTTATTTAATACACAAATCCAATAAAAACCACAGTGTTTCAATTCACAGAGTACCTCTTTATTCATCATCCAATTCCCAGGATCCCTGCCAGCTCAAGTGCAATCACATTCTCAAGGGTGCACACCACCCCCAGATCCTTCAAGCTACAGAGCATGGGGAAAGGACAACAAGAATTCAAGAAATAAATGTTTTGTGATTTAAAAAAAAAAAAAGGATGACTTAAAAGCTGAGAAATTTCTGTTTGTAGCAGTTGGTGAGAAAAACGTAATGTGGCACGTGCTTTGCGTCCAGGTTGAAGTATAGTTCTACTGTGTGAGTGGATTCAAAACTTGCTGGTTTTCCTCACCCTATAACCTCGCACTTGCCAGGGAATAAAGGCTCAGTGTGTTGGGGGCACAAGGAGAACTTACCTGGACTGACTCAGGACAGAAAGAAGCCACATTATCAAGACAAAAGACAACTTAGACACATGGATTCCAGCATGACACCGTGACTGCTCGGTTCCCAGATTCAGTTCTGTGGCCATATCTCAGTGACCCACATTTTGGGGTATCCCTCTACTTAGACCAGGTGCTTCAGGGTATTTGTGATTTGCAGAGCAAGCAGGTTGGGTAGAAGTAAACTGCCCTATAATTACAAGTCCCCTCCCCTCCCTTCCCCTTCCCTTCTTCCACGGCTTTATGGAGATATAATTCACATACTATAACAATTCATCCATTTAAGGTATACAATTAAGTGGTTTTTAATATATTTATGGTTGCACAGCCATTACCACAGTCAATTACAGAACATTTTCACCACCTCAGCAAGAAACCTTTTTAGCTATCACTCCTCAATGCCGCCTGCTCCCCCAGCCATAGGCAACCCCTAATAAATCTGTCTCTGTTTGTTTAATCTGGACATTTCATATAAATGGAATCATATAAGTAATCATATAAATCATATAGTAATCATATAAAAAATCTTCTGTGATCACTTCTTCCGCTTAGCATAGTGTTTTCAAGATTTCTTCACATTGTAGCATGTATCAAAACTTCATTCCTTTGTATGGCCTAATAATCTCTTATGTGGATATGCCACATGTGGCTTATCCATTTATCAGTCTGGACAATTGGATTATTTCTGTCTTTTAGCTATTAGGAATAATGTTATTGCAAACATTTATGTGCAAGTTTTTGTGTGGACGTGTTCTTTCTCTTGAGTATGAATCTAGGAGAGGAATGTCTGGGTCAAATGGGAGCTCTTTGTTTAGCATCTGAGGAGCTGCCAGACTGTTTTCCAAAGTGGCTGCACCATTTTGGAAAATGTACGAGGGTTCCAATCTCTCCACATCTTGCTAGCACTGCTTTTTTTTAAAAATGTATTATTTATTTATTTATTAATTTATTTTTTAATTTTTTTTTATTTATTTCTAGGAGAGAGAGAGAGACAGCGTGAACAGGGGAGGGTCAGAGAGAGAGGGAGACGCAGACTCTGAAACAGGCTCCAGGCTCTGAGCTGGCAGTCAGCACAGAGCCCGACGCGGGGCTCTAACCCACGAACGATGAGATCATGACCTGAGCGAAAGTCGGACGCTTAACCGACTAAGCCACCCAGGCGCCCCAGTTATTTATTTTTTAAATCTACCTCCAAGTTATTTAGCATACAGTGCAACAATGATTTCAGGAGTAAAAAAAAAAAACAAACTCCAAAAAATATGATTTCAGGAGTAGATTCCTTAATGCTCCTTACCTGTTTAGCCCATGCACCCTCCTACAACCCCTCCAGCAACCCTCTGTTTGTTCTCTATATTTAAGAGTCTCTTATGTTTTGTCCCCCTCCCTGGTTTTATATTATGTTTGCCTCCCTTCCTTTATGTTCATCTGTTTTGTATCTTAAAGTCCTCATATGAGTGAAGTTATATGATACTTGTCTTTCTCTAATTTCACTTAGCACAATAGCCTTTAGTTCCATGCATGTAGTTGCAACTGTCAAGATTTCATTCTTTTTGATTGCCAAGTAATACTCCATTGTATATATATACCACATCTTTATCCATTCATCCATCAATCCGCCATCACTGGTTATTATCTGACTTTTGACTCTAGCCATCCCAGTAGGTATGAGATGGTATTCATTTTATTTTTCATTTGCATCTTCCTGATGATTGACTGATGGTGTTGAACATCTTTTCATGGGCTTGTTGGTTATTTGTCTGTCTTCTTGTCTGAATGGAAATGTCTATTCAGATCCTTTGTTCATTTTTTAATTGTATGGTCTCTTTGAGTTGAGTTCTTTAGATATCCTAGTTACAAGTTCCATTGCCAAATCCAAGGTTACAAAGATTTACCCCTGTGTTTTCTTATAAGAGTTTTCCTGTTTTAGTTCTTATAATTTAGACCTTTCATCCTTTAGACTTAATTTTTGTATGGTGTGAGGTAAAGGTCCATCTTCACTCTATTCCATGTGGACATCCATGTCCGGTTTCTTTTTGAGGCCTCTCTTTTCATTCTGGCTGCTGGTAGTTGAGGCTATTTTAACTAGAGGCATTCTATAGGGTACTGACATGATGTGCCTAGGCACGTAACCCTACTATTTAATTTTGACCCATTGTTTAAAAAGCTAATTCAGGAGGAGATGTGTTTAGACTATTAAGCCTAAGATTTTTTTTATATTATTATAAAAGATTGTCTCTGATATTTATGAATAAAGATTGTCTCTAATATTTGTGAGATTAAGTGGGCAGTTTTATTAATAGATAAGACAGGAAAGAAAATTCTCCCTAGCTCTGTGGGTCTTTTTCAGCATTGTTCAGGGCACTTGTGGCTCCTGGTTCATACTCCCAGTCAACCTTCGTTTCCCATTGCCTTTATCCCTCTGTCCCTCCTATTACAGTGGGAGATGTGGCCTTCTTCTATTTGTATGGAGTCCCTACACCTGTGCCCTGGCTGCCATCACCTGTTATCTGCTCAGGAGCCTTTGCTTTCTGTTAGTGTCTGTCTCCCTGGCCCTTCAGTCTCTACTGGCCCTGCCCTGTATTTTAATTTCCCAGCTTATCTCAAAACAAAACCATGCCTTGATCTGATTTTTTCCCTTAGTCTGTGTTCTCTACCTCCATGCCCTGCCCTCCACCAGCTAGCCAAACTTCTTGAGGCCGTCATCTTCATTTAGGTTTTCCCTGTCCCACCTTACAGTCACTTCTCATCCACTCCAGAACTTCTGCGTCCATTATCTCAGGGCCCCGGTAAGCTCCATGCCACCACATACTTTTCATTTCTCATTTTGTCTATCAGTGAGGACTGAGCATGACAAGCCAAGAATAAGGAAAGAATGGACATTGGGAAGGCGACTGTCAATGACATTATTTGACTTCCTCAGTGATCAACGCCAAGGGCCATTTCCTCCTTCTTGAAGTACTCTCTTCTCTTGGGCTCCATGATATTATGCTTCCCTAGTTTTCTTCCCCTCTGACTGCTCCTTCTTAGTCTCCTTGACAGACATTCTTTCTTCTGTCCTTAGGTCTCTTTTCACTCTTAACTCTCTTCCTGGTGATATTTATTTCTATGGATTTAATGACCTTGTGAACACATGGAACCCCCAAACCCTTATCTTCTGCCTATTGGCAAAGCTCTCCAAATCTGTTTTTTTAAAGATTTTATTTTTAAGTAACATCTACACCCAATGAGGAGCTTGAACCTACAACCCTGAGATTAAGAGTCAAATGCTCCACCGACTGATCCAGCCCGGCACGCTTAAAGATCCCCAAAACTTTATCTCCTGCTTTGATCCATTTGTCAAGATTGGAATGTTTACAAAGCACTGAAAATTCAACATGTCCAAAAATAAAGTCATTTTATTCCCTCCAAACCTGCTTCTCTTTCAGAATTGTCATCACAAAATGATTACCATTCATTCAGTTGTCCAAACTAGAAATCTGAGAGTTGTTCTAGATGTCTTGTTTCCTCCCTTACCCTCTGACCCTAATTAACCCCCAAGGCCTGTTGAGTCTACCTACTACGTGTCTGCTGAGCCCTGCTTCTCTCTACCCCCACTGTCAACACCCTGGCCTTAATCTGCATAAACAGAGTCCTGGACTCTTCTGTCAGTGTCTCTGATCTCATTTTTCCACATGTTTCTGTCTAGCTCGGTCCCAACTCTGCAGTTAAATTCCTTCTAAAATGTCAGTCAGGTCAGGTCACTTACTTATGCATAATTCTCTTAAGACCTTCTCATTGCCTTAGGATGAAGATGCAACTCCTAACCCCCTAACCAAGGCCCTCCACACCTGGCCCATGCCGGCCTCCACGTGATAAAAGCAATGATTAGAGGAAGTTTGAGAAAGGAACCAAGGACAGAAGCTATGGCCACATTGTTCAGCACTTAATTTTCAGGTATGTAAAGCTGGTCTTGAGACAGAGCAGGGACTGGACTCGGGTCCCTGCAACCCTAATCATGAAATGCAGCATTCCTTGAGAGATCCAACCCTATGCCTCTTGAGCAGCACACCTCACAGGAACGTGGAAGCAGGATGCTCACCAAAGGAGAGACTCAACTACAAAGACGGGTGAAGACCAAACCAAACCAGTCTGTGCCAAGGTGGACCCCAGCGCTGACCTTTCACCAACTTTTTACTTGTGCCCTCGAGTGGAGATTTAACATGCTAATGAGGCACACAATGCAAGAAGAAGCATGTTCTGTCCACTGCACCTGCATTCCAACTTCCTGTATCTCTCCTCACCCTTGCATGCTTAGACGTCACTCCTTTCCTGCCTCAGTCTCTGTAAAAACTTTTCTGGGCCTTTTTTGGGAAAACCAGCATGAGGAACTCTCTCCTTTGTGCTGTCTCCCTTGTGTTTGAGCATAATCCCCAGTAAAAATCTTGCTTGAAACTTCCAGTTTGGCCTCTATTGCTTGGAGAGCCCAAGGACCCTAGTCAGTTTCAGTCTCATGGTAAGCAATTTAATGAGGCCTAGACTTTCACCTTGATACTTCACTGTGACTTTTATATTAACTTAATGCCAGTTTTATTATAAATCTTTTATTCTGAAACCCTTCTAGGATTGTACTGATGTCCCTTTTCTCTTGCAGTAAGTATCAAAAGAGGAATTTGAAATATCTACTTGTTAATTAGATGTCACATATAAATATTTGACTATATTTTTAGTTTTTATTTAAGTAATCTCTGCACCTCACGTGGGGCTTGAACTCATGACCCTGAGATCATGAGTCACATGTTTTACCGACTTAGCCAATCAGGAGCCCCATATGTGAGTATGTTAAAAAGTAACTCATGACACCTCAATACCAAAAAGTAATAACTCAATTAAAAAATGGACTAAGGATTTGAGTAAACGTTTCTCCAAAGACCCACAAATGGCCAATAGGTATATGAAAAGGTGCTTATCACAAATCATCGAGGAAATGCAAATCAAAACCACAAAGAGATATCACCTCATACCTCATACCAATTATAAAAAAAAACAAAAACAAAAAAATAAAGACAGTGTTAGCAAGGATATGAATTGGAATCTTTGCACACTGTTTGGGTAGAAGTAAAAATTGATACAACTACAATGAGAAATAGTATGGAGTTGGCTCAATAAAATGAAAATAGAACTATTATATGATCCAGCAATCCTACTTCTGGGTATTTATCCAAAAGAATTGAAGTCACAATCTTGAGGCGATATTAGCATTCCCGTGTTCCTTACAGTATTATTCACAGTAGTTAAGATGTGGAAACAACCTAAATGTCCAATGACAAATGAATGGGGAAGAAAAGTGGTATAGACACACAGTGGAATACTATGCAGACATAAAGAAGAGGGCAATTCTGCAATATACGATAGGGACAACCTTGAGGACCTTATGCTAAGTGAAACACACCAGTCACAGAAAGACCAATACTTCATGACTCTTCTTATATGAGTACTTAGAATAGTGAAATTCATAGAATCAGAGAGTGGACTGGTGGTTGTCAGGGGCTGGGGGAAGGGAGAAACAGAGCGTTACTGTCAATGGGCACAAGGTTTCGGTTAAGTGAGAGGAACAAGCTCTAGAGAGCTGCCATACAACGTGGTACTTAGGTCTACACCACCGAATTATATACTCAAAAATGTATTAGGAGAGAACCCCTGTTGTGTTTTTAACACACACACACACACACACACACACACCGACACACACACTCAGTAGTCCATTTAAGGTGCATAGAGTAATGCCTGCCAAATTGTAAGTGATCAGTAAATGTTGACTATTAACTTTTCTTTCTAGAACTATTTCCTTGTGTTTGGGTAAACAGTGAAGAGGGAAGAAATAGTGACCTTTACTGATCAGTTTTCCAAAGTGACTTTATGCAGATACTTTATTCTTTTTTATTCTTTTAATTCTTATTCTTTCTACTTTGTAGCAGAACTCAGTAAATCACCTCTTTAAGAAATCACCAGCTTTCTTCTTTCCTGTTGATTACATCATGGATCTTATTCTCAGAAATGGATCAAATCAAACCGAGTTATTATTTACACTCATAGAATATAATCATTAAAATCTCATAAACATGAATTGTCCTAGAGTCATAAAAATGTTTTTGAAGAATATATTGACACAAGAGAATGTTCCCAATATTATCATTAAGTGAAAAAGCATGAATTTAAAAATCCTGTCAAAATTCCAATTTCATTTAAATAAATGCATAGAGGGGTGCCTGGGTGACCTAGTCAGTTGAGCATCTGGCTTCAGGTCATGATCTCATGGTTCATGAGTTTGAGCCCCCCGTTGGGCTCTGTGCTGACAGCTCAGAGCCTGGAGCCTGATTTGAATTCTGTGTTTCCCTCGCTCTCCGCCACTTGTGCTCTGTCTCTGTCTCTGTCTCTCTCAAAAATGAATAAACATTAGGAAAACATGAATAAACACATAGAAAAGTGACAGGAAAAATATTCCAAAATGTTAGAAGTTATCTCAAAGTGGTAGAATTATTGGTCATTTTTTGTTTTCTTTATATTGAAAAAATGACATTTGTTTCTATTATAAGGTCCTATAATGCTTCTAAAACTTATGAGTTGGTTTTTCCCCCTTTCGGCTGCAAGAGACAGAAACGCAAATCACATATGCTTTAACCAAAGTCGGGAAATGATTGTGAGGATCCTGTTCTATCTCAGACACTCTGTGACAAGAAAACAGCCAGGCCTTAGCAATTACTGGAACCAGAAATGGAAATGCTGCCTGTGCTCCTTCTCCAGTCCAGTGGCTTTTCTCGGTATGTCTACTTTGTCTCTCTCCACCTTCTCCCAGACCAATTTTCTTTGGCCCAAGTGAGGGAAAATGTGCTTCCTGAAAGCCCCTGACTTCACAGTGTGTATCCCTGAAATTCTTTTTATTAACGTTTTATTTTTTAAAGTAATCTCTACACCCAAGTTGGGGATCAAAGTCACGACCCCAAGACCAAGAGTCGCCAGCTCTACCGACTGAGCCAGCTAGGCGCCTCTATAGTCCTGAAAAAACTTTTTTAAGTTTATTTATTTTGAGAGAGAGTGTGAGTGTACAAGCAAGGGAGGGGCAGAGAAAGCAGGAGAGATAATCCCAAGCAGGCTCCCCGTTGTCAGCATGGAGTCTGACGCGGAGCTGAAACTCAGGAATTGTGAGTGAGATCATGACCTGAGCCGAAATCAGGAGTTAGACGCTTAACTGACTGAGCCACCCAAGGGACCCTAGTCCTGATATTCTTTTATTTATTTATTTATTAAATTTATTTATTTTTTGAGAGACAGAGATCGAGACGGAGCATGAGCAGGGGAGGAAGAGAGAGAGAGGGAGACGCAGAATCTGAAGGAGGGTCCAGGCTCTGAGCCATCAGCACAGAGCCCAATGCAGGGCACCAACCCATGGTCCACAAGATCATGACCTGAGCCAAAGTTGGATGCTTAACTACTGAGCCACCCAAGCGCCCCCCAGTCCTGAAATTCTTAAGACTGGAAATCACCTGTTTCCAGAGCTAAACCTCCAGGTAAGGACTGAGATTGTCCCCGCTTGGATGAGCACACCACACTGACCCAGTCACCTACAGACCGACAGAATCATGGTACACTAACATGGTGGCTTCCGTGGTAGTTACATGGATGGTGTGTGTGTGTGTGTGTGGTGGGAGGAAGGACTGAAAAGAAGAACAGTAAGGGGTTGTTTCCAGCAGGAAAGGAGCTCTGTATTTGCAAAACAATAGTCTTCACAACAACATGACGTTTTGTTAAGATCAGAAAAAATTATGTGATTTTTAAGTCTCCTAAATTGTTTTCTCTAACTTCTTAGTAAATCAGCACTGAGTTATCCCTTTCACTTTCAAACAGCTAAACTCATTCTTTACCAGCTAGCTCATAAATTCATTCTATTACTCATTAACCTATAAACTGTAGAGATTATCTGCTTCAATCCTGTGGGTTTAGAGAGGACACACCCAAGCCCCGAGGGGTGACAGGACTTGCTAAGCTCCCTCAGGGGGCTGGCAGACCTCCATGGTCAGCACCATTCTTTTCCATTGCATTTCTTCTCCTCTGCCCAAGTCACCATCCTCCCTAAGGCCTCCCCACATCTGAGCTTGTGCCCCTAAGACTATTCAGAACAAAGTCTTAAAAGTACAGCAAGCCTGACAGTCCCGCAGCAATGTTCGTCTATATAGCTGCGTTTCCTAGACCCTGACAGGGACTGGAAACCTGGAGTGTTTCCTGCATAATTACTCTAACTTCCTGATATTCAGTGGAGCATGGGTAGTGCAAAGCGCTTTCAAGCATATATTGGAGAGGAGATAGGCACATTCTGGGGGAGGGGAGCCTTATGCCTCTAAATGTTACAGATTGTTATTTTTTTTAATGTTTATTTTTGAGAGAGAGAGAGAGAGAGGAGAGCGGGGGAGCCTGTGTGAGTGGGGGAGGGGCAGAGAGAGAGGGAGAACAAAATCTGAAGCAGGCTCCAGGCTCCGAGAGCTGTCAGCAATGAGCCCAGCATGGGGCTCATGAACTGCAAGATCATGACCTGAGCCAAAGTCAGATGCTTAACTGACTGAGCCACCCTGGTGCCCCCAAATGTTATAGGTTGTTGATCTTGGAGTCTAAATACTGGAACACATCCAGTCAATAAGATTGATGTAAAAGCCTTCCCCCATTCCATCCCTGTTATGTGGTTGTTTTTTTTTTTTTTTTTTTTTAATGCACCCCATTGTATTAGTGGAAGAATGCAGGCTGTGCTTAAAGTATGAACTATCAGGTCTGGGGTGACCAGTTGGCCATACCACATGGCCTAATACATCTTATAAGCGCAGGATGGTAAGAACAGTAATGGACAAGAAGAAGAAAATGGCTCAGAATGATAGTCAGCTGCTAAAATGACTCCCAGAAGTCATGTCTTTATCAGTCTTCTTTCCTCGAGCATGGGCTGGACCTAGTGACTCTTCTAACCAATAGGGTGTAAAAAAAGTTGATTAGATCACAAAAGACTGTGTCTTTCATCTCTCTCTCTCTCTCTCTCTCTCGCTCTCTCCCTCTTTTGAGGGAAGCAAGCTGCCATTTTGTTAGCTGTCCAATGGAGAGGTCCACACAGCAAGAAACTGATGTCTCTGCTAACAGCCATAAGGACCTACGGTCAGCCAATAACCATGAGTGAGTTTGGAGACACATGGGCCCCCAGTTGAACATTGAAGTGACTACAGTCCCACCAGAAACCTTAATTGCAGTCTTGTAAGAGAGCCCGAGCCAGAGAATCAGCTAAGCCATGCCCAGAGTCCTGGCCTACATACAGGAACTGAGAGATGATAAATATGTTTTGTTGTTTTAAGCTACTCAACTTGGGGATAATTTGTTACAGAGCAATAGTTGGCTAATATACCCAGCTGGAAGCTTCCTCATGTTGAGAACTCATCAGACAACTTACGAAATGAAGGCTACTTACTAGTGAGCTGGAGAAATTCTAGATGTTCAAGCTGAAAGAGAAATGTAACAGGAGAAAGAGCTTGCAAGAACTGATACATCTTTTTAATTGCTGTTACTATAAAACTGGTGATATGAATTTTTCCATAGTCATGTCAGCAGATCACCAAGGATTTCCTAATAAAAAATGTCATGTATTTTTATTCTTGCATCATGCTTTGAAAACACGGTTCTTTTTTAAACAAAGGAGTGTGCATTACAAATTCTGAGTTTTTGGTCACTAAAATGAAGTAAAATATTTATGAGTATAGATCACTAAGTATTTAGGAAAATGGATTTTCCCCATTTTCAGCTAACAGAGTTGTGTGGGTTTTTTTTTTAATGTTTATTTATTTTGAGAGAGAGAGAGAGAGAGAGAGAGTTTTAGGGGGAGGGCCAGAGAGAGAGAATCCAAAGTAGGCCTCAGTGCATAGGTCAGTGCAGAGCTTGAACTCACAAACCATGAGATCATGATCTGAGCTGCAGTCAGATGCTTAACTGCCTGAGCCACCCAGGTGCCCCAACACCATGGTCTTTGATCCCTGATAGCATAGTATCATGATCAATAGCACTGATCCCACTTCAGCTCCACCAGTTACTAGCTCTGTGACTTTGGGAAGTTACTTAGTGTCTCTTTACCTCAGTTTCTCCATTTGGAGAATGGGGATACTAGTGGTATCAGCTTTTCAGGGATTTTTTTTGAGGCTGGCACACATTAATAAATACAAAGCAATGAAAATAGTGTGTAGTCCAGTTAGTGCTGTATAGGTATCTGCACGCTAGGAAGAGGTGTTGAGAGAACGAGTTTGCGGTGTATACCCTAGGAACACTGTACAGTGACATGAAAGTTCGTGTAGCAAGTGCTCACCCTCCAAATGCTGGCAGACCAGGACCCCGCAGTTGATACAGGATGTCAGCCGTCCTTTGTCTGATTCAAACTGTTGGAGAAAAGGTAGTGGCTAGTATTTCAAACAGCGAAGGGATACGTTTTTCTCCTGTGCAATGCTTTTTATTCCTACACCATCATAAAGGCGCGCGCGCACACACACACACACACACACACACACCCTCTCCAATCTCTCTTTTTTTATGATTACTTTTTTTACAAAGGGTTATTCTCAAATATACAAGATCTAAGACAACACCTCATTCTAGCTATAGGTGGCAACAGATGCCGTGACAGGGAACCCAGATGTTTAAACAGGAATGGGATTAGGGATCACCATTGCCTCAGGCATAAAGAACAACTTACTTTTTTTTTTTAATTTTTTTTTTACAAATAGTTTATTGTCAAATTGGTTTCCACATAACACTCAGTGCTCATCCCCACAAGTGTCCTCCTCCATGCCCATCCCCCCTCCCCCCCACATCCATCAGTCCTCAGTTTTTGTCAGCATTCAAGAGTCTCTCATGGTTTGCCTCTCTCCCTTTCCCCCACCATTTCCGCCCTTCTTCTCCCCCTTGTTCCTCCGTCAAGTTCCTCCTAATCCTCCTATACGTGCAAACGTATGGTATTTGTCCTTCTCTGCCTGACTTATTTCGCTCAGCATAACACCCTCAAGGTCCATCCATGTTGCTACACATGGCCAGATTTCATTCTTTCTCATTGCCATGGAGTATTCCATGGTATAGATGAACCACATCTTCTTGATCCATTCGTCCGTTGATGGACACTTAGGCTCTTTCCATGTTTTAGCTATTAAGAACAACTTACTTTTTGCCAGATTTCTTAATTCCACCTGTGACCAGGGGCCCTTCCCGGCAGCCTTCGCTTTGAGCTCCTCGAGTTTCTTCTGCTCCTCTTCCTGTTCTGTTGGAGCGCCTCAGCTTCCCCATCAGTCCCCGCCTGCTTCTCGGGCCGCCCCCGGGGCTGCTTCTCGCCACCTTTGCCAGGCCCTCCTCCCCAGCCTCTTTCCACTAAAGATCCTTCGGTTGGAAAGAGAGTGTGTGGAGAGCAAGAGAGTGTGTGGCCCCCTGCCCCCCCCTCCCCCGCCCCGCGGGAGCTCCCTGGATGCGTGCAGAGGAATGTTAGGACCCCACAGTCCACAGCGTTGACTTGGGGAGTCAGAGTAGAGGGGACTTGTGTCTCGCTCCCGTTTGTAGCTCTGGGAAGGAGTGCGTTTCAAAGACCTCTCCAGGCACCAGCAAGGGGGTGATAGAATAGAGGGCTGGGTGGGCCATGTGGGAAGAGAGGCCTGAGGTGGCCCAGAGTGGCAGGGGACAAGAGCAACATACTTTTCATGCTGCTATGGACTGAATGTGTTTGCCCAAATTCATGTGTGAAATTCAATACCCCACGTGATGGTAGGAAGAGGTGGGTGTCTTTGGGAGGTGATTGGATCATAAGGGCAGAGCCCTCATGAACGAGATTAGGGCCTTTATAAAAGGGACCACAGGTAAGTCCCTTGCCCTGCCCAGCATGTGAGGACCCTGCAAGACCACTGTGTGAAACCAGGAACCAGGAAGCAGGCTCTCATTGGACATCGAATCTGCTGGTGACTTAATCTTGGACTTCCCACCCCCAGAACTCTGCAAAATGAATTTCTGTTGTTTATAAACTTGTTAGAGTAGCCAGGATGGACTAGGGCACATACCATCAAGCTAAGAAAGAGGGTCATGGGATCTGAGGAGGGGTCTCGTAAGTGGAAAGGAGAGCACATAGCTGCAAAGTCCAGGATAGAGCCACCTCCTGTCCCATGGCCACCTCTTGATATACTTTAAAATTCTCTTTCCCTAGAGCCTGGATACAACCCTAGGAAGAAGTGGAAAACCCCCAAATCAACTGAGAACATTCTGAATTGACAGTTCAGCCCAAATTAACTAAGATTAAGTTTTCAGACCAAGACAGAATATAGGCGTTAGACAGAAATTAAGTCCAATGATAGGCAAGTTTATGTTTTTGCATACCTAAGTTTGTATCCTGTATAATAAACTGGCTGTCTTTACTTAGTCGTACAAGTTAAAATGTGGCTTTGGGGGCACCTGGGTGGCTTAGTTGGTTAAGCAGCCGACTTTCGCTTAGGTCATGATCTCGCGGTTCATGGGTTCGGGCCCCGCATCGGGCTCTGTGCTGACTGCCAGCTCAGAGCCTGGAGCCTGTTTCAGTCTGTGACTCCCTCTCTCTCTGACCCTCCCCTGCTCACGCTGTCTCTCTCTCTCTCTCTCTCCTAGAAATAAATTTAAAAAAAGAAAACATTAAAAAAAAAAGTTTGAAATGTGGCTTTGAAAAAATATAAAATTACATCATGAAATATTCATTACAGAAGAGGTTAAATGATTCAGATTAGCATCTCTTCACTAGGCCACACCTGTTTGTATCACACATGGATTTGGTTCAAAGCTGGGTCAGTGGAGATTTCCCTGAAATATCATCAATATTTCTAATCAAACATTTCCACCCAATAACTGATCTCATGTCCTGTGACAGTCTCTCTTGAACTAGCATTGCATTCATGGATAAAACAAAAAGTATTAGCCATAAATGTAGCTGCTCCTTGAAGGGCAAAATCAAGTCCTCCTGTGCTTATAAAAATTAATTCTTGGGGCGCCTGGGTGGCTTAGTCGGTTAAGCGTCCGACTTTCGCTTAGGTCATGATCTCGCGGTTCGTGGGTTCGAGCCCTGCGTCGGGCTCTGTGCTGACTGCCAGCTCAGAGCCTGGAGCCTATTTCAGAGTCTGTATCTCCCTCTCTCTCTCTGACCCTCCCCTGCTCACAATCAGTGTTCTAAGTTAAAAATTTTTTTGACACATTTTAGTAGTTGTAAGTATCTCACTATGGTTTTATTTTGCATTTTCCTGATGACTAAAATGTTGGGTACATTTTCTTTGCTTATAAATATGTATGTGTTTTTAATCCAGCAATTTTACTTCTAGGGATTTATTATGAAGAAATACACACTCATGCACGAGCACGTGCGTGCACAGGTGCGCACACAGACACGCACACACATTGGAATTATCCAGTAATTGTATTTTGATGAAACATTTTTGGTGTAGCTATACTGTGAAATATAGTTACTAGTGATAATTATCATTAATGTCCTGATGGTCATTAATCCTAAGAAATAAAATAATAGGTGATTTCTTAAAAATCTCTAAACAAAACTTTAATACTTTTCTAGTTGTGTCCTGACAGGAGATATTTAATATGTTCTTAACTTTTGGACATTTTCTAAATTTCTCACTGTGAGCATATACTCTTTTTATTTTTGGAAGATACGGCAAAAAGTATTTCTATATTATTTTGTAATGGATAGAAATAAAAAATGTAATCACAAATAACTGAATACCCAGAATTCAATTATAAGCAATGTCATTTACAGTCAAGTTTTTTATTTAAAATACAAAAGATATACCTAGTGCCCAGATCTTTATAAATACGATTTCATCTTTTATTTTTTAAAGTAAACTCTATGCCCAATATGGGGCTTGAACTCACAACCCCAAGATCAAGAGTTGCATGCTCTAGCAACTGAGCCAGTCAGGTGCCCCTAATTTCATCTTTAAAAAGAATCAGGCTCCTTGGAGAAACGGCTGAGACCAGGGATCAGGCAGGGGCAGCACAGGATGCCAGGAACACAGGAACATTGTGATGTACCAGAAAACATGGAAATGAAAAAAACAAACACAAAAGAGAGACGGGAACATGTTAAAAAGACACAAGAGCTAGTTTCAAGGAGAGCTAGTGGCCCCGTCTGGGATAATTTTTTAGCTAAAGATAAAGCAGGAGAGTAAACGATTATTAAATAAAATTAAATAAAATCACTAAATAAAATAGGAATCCATCAATTCATGCTGATGATAGATAACTAAATAAGTGGGACTGAGCAAGAGAGGGCTCTTCCTTACAGTGAAATGCAGATTGAAAGTGTAAAGGGAGGGGTGCCTGGGTGGCTCAGTTGGTTAAGCCACTTTGGCTCAGGTCATGATCTCAAGGTCTGTGAGTTTGAGCCCCACATCAGCCTCTGTGCTAACAGCCAGAAACCTGGAGCCTGCTTCGGATTCTGTGTCTCTGTCTCTCTCTGCCCCTTCCCCACTCACATTCTGTCTCTCCCTCTCTCAAAAATAAATAAATATTTTTTTTTTAAAAAAAAGGAAAAGGAAGTGTGTAGGAAGAGTAGAGTTGAAAGGTTACCATTTACCAACCATCATAGTAAAGAATGGTTTGGGCAAGAAATAGCAATGACTGCCAAACCTAGGGAGCAGGGAGTTTGATAAGGAACAGGATATTTACTCAATTCTAAAGCGTCTCTCCACTCTTGAATGCTGAGAACAAACTGAGGACTCATGGGGAGGAGGGGGGTGATGGGCATGGAGGAGGGCACGTGTGGGGATGAGCACTGGGTGTTATATGGAAACCAACCTGACAATAAACTATTTGTAAAAAAATAAATAGATAAAAAATAAAGCGTCTCTCCATAAATTGCTTGTTAATTGCAAGGGAAAAATAGTAACTGTACAGTGGGGGAAACTGGACAACATTTGGATCAGTTGATCAAAATTAACCAACAGGGGGCAGACTGACATGGTGTGCTTCCAGATATGGTACCCAGAGAAAACCAAAACATCACTTTTGTCTATTCTTGCAGGGATCTGTGACCTGAATCAAGTCATGAGGAAACACCAAGCAAATCTGACTGAAGAACATTCTACAGAACAACTGGCTTATGTTCTTTAAATGCATCAATGTCATGAAAGACAAAGAAATACTCAGGAACCATTCCAGGTTAAAGAATACTAAAGAAACATGACAACTTAAGGTATGTGCGATCTTTGGTAAAGGCTTCTACTAAAGGAGAGAGATGCTATTAACAATTTATTGGTATAACTGATGAAATAGGAATATGGATTGCAGAATAAGAAAAAAAAGTATGTATCAAGGTGAGACTTCTTGATTTGAACTCTTCTGTGGCTATGTAGGAAAATATACTTGTTCTTAGAAACTAAAAATGAAGTGTTAGGAGCGTAACAAAGGCATAAGCTATACAACCTTAAATGGTTCAGAGAAAATAAATAATTACAGAGGGAGAGAAGGAAAATAAATGTGATAAAATGTAGAAACAAAATGATTATCCTGGATTAAGGTGGTGTGGGAGTTCTCTGTAATTTTGGCAACTTTTCTTTATGTTTGAGACTATTCAAAATAAAATGTTTAATAATGCACCTAGTCGTAGTCATGGGCTTGGTTTTAATTATTTTATCTCAAACACACACACACGCACACACACACTTAACTGAGATACTGAGATACATGGAAGTAATTTATCTGGGGGAGGGGAATAAGAAAAGAACTAATTTTGGACTGTATAGGCATGTCCCTCAGTTATGGCTTAATGGAGGACAGGAAGGTGAGTAGACCATGGTGATGGGTCTCAGAAATGGAAAATGGTGGCTCAGGCTAGATAGCTGAATATTGAGAGTCCTGAGAGGTCAGTTTGCTGTCAGACACAGGACATGGACATGGACATGAACGTGGTCATAGTAAAATGGAACTCCCAGGATTGTAAATGATGGAAGACAGAAGGGGCACCATTAGAACCTTCCCAAGAGAAGCTGGCTACATGAAGGCTAAGGGATCCATGGGGCCACAAGGAAGTTTGGAGATACACAGGTGGCTTTACAATGTTTCCTTTGTTGGTACATTTTTTAAAGAATTAGGGTCACCTGAGTCAGTGAAGCATCCAAGCCCTGATTTCATTTCAGGTCATGATCTCACAGCTTGCGGGATTGAGCCCCACATCGGGCTCTGCAGTGACAACATGGTGTCTGCTTGGGATTCTCTCTCTCCCTCTCTCTGCCCCTCCCCCACTCACTCATGCTCTCTCAAAATAAATAAATAAACATTTAAAACAAGAATTAAATGGGAGATTTGCTGCATTTATGGTCGTTGTAGGGCTGAATATCACCTGAAAGAAAGATAAGGAGCATCACTGAAGATAAAACCTACAAGTATCTTAGTGGCTTCTTAAACTTTCTTAAAAAAAAAAAAAGTCTCCACTGTAAAACAACAAAACACCAACGAAATGGAAGAGGAGGTAACCTACGTGTTTACAGCACACCACCTTATCAGTCCTAATTCTTTTTCTCCTGATGAAACACTAAGCGCAGAGGCCAGTCCACACACTGGTACTTCATCTCCTTTGTTTCAGTCGCTGGATCTCATCAGCCAACAAACCGATATCGTTAATTTCTTCTTTCTCAATCTTAATTCCAAATCAGACTCCTAGTTGGAGATTTGAATTTTAGTTTAAACTTCAATAGCCTGTAGAGGCTTATTTTCTTCTTGTGAACAAACTAACAAAACTCCTATGTTTTTGAAGCTAGACAGTTTGAAAGCTGTCTGTCAATGCACACGCAAATAGACCACCATTGAAGAGGGGACTTTCTCATGAGGAACAAGGCAGAGCTGCCCGTTGTAAGTGGAACAGGACAATCACAGCCCTCAGGAGTTATGGTTATAGATGGAATCCCATTTTAGAATGGTAGGTGATTTTTCCGGTTTTGCTTCTGTTTTCCCTGAAGAAAACTTGATCGTTTCCATTTGGCCCACAGTGTGGGAGAGGGCTCCAGGGTTTTGTGGCTTCTGGGAGAAGCTCAGGCAGAAGCCCCACCACCAGGGTGTTGCTGGAGGGACTTCTCAAGAGCTCCTTGGCTCAGGAGGCTCCTAGTTGTGCCGGGGGATCCACTCTCCCCGCCCAGTTTGGGGGCCGGCCAGCCCGCGGAAGTGAGTCAGACTGCCACCATGTTCCTGATGACTTCACTTCCTCATCTAAGAAGTGGTTCTCCAGGAAGTCACAGGGATGAGGGGCTGCTCGGGCAGAACTCAGTCCAAAAAGACCCGCTTCAGGTTCTTCTCTAGAACATGGTGGCTTTACCCCACTTATCTTGGGACTGCATCTACAAGTCCTTGAGGAGAATGTGCCTGCTGTACTGTTGTGCATCTTCCGAGACGTACTCAGCACCGTCATGCTTCTAAGCCAACTTGTGTAAGAGCTCTCCTGCTCCCTCCGTGGCCACATCCTCGCAGTGGAAACAGAAGCCCGAAGAGAGGTAAGTGAGGGAGGCCCCCAGATGCATGTTGACCAGGTGGTTGATGGCAGACTGCACCTGGGTGGAATAATTCTGATAAATCTGGAAGCTCAGGGTTGACAGACAATTAGGAGCTAAGCTCAAAGTACAGGCTTGGCTGGTCTGAAGGCAGTGAATGGCCAAGAAGATGGTTCCGAAGGTTGCAACTGGAAAAGAGATTGGAGGGCGGTTGGAGGCTGGAAGAAGGGGGTATCCTGGATCTGTTCTGTCCAAACACTGTTGAAGCAAGAGACAGGTCCGCGGGACCACTGCACACACTGTCGGCGGGTAGTCTTTGACACAGGTGTAAGAAATGCTATGGCTTTACTCAAATGACAGGTGGAACATAATTCAACCATGTACGGCCCATCCAACAAGGATTTATTCTATTTAAGCTTTGCATTTGAAGCCTCCCACTGGTCTGGCCTTTGTAAAAGGCAAACCTAACCTATTCATTTTCCATCCCACTCCCCAACCTTCACTGAGACAAATAAGTAAAAGGAAGACTTGCAAGACAGACCACAAGGTCGGATACTGCTATGATTTAGGCTTGGCTAGATGAGGTTTGGAAAAGACATTAAAGTTTTTTGGTTATTTTTGTTTTTTAGGGAGAGAAGGTGCAAGTGAACAAGGGACAGAGAGAGAGAGAGAGAGAGAGAGAGAAAATCCCACAAGAGGCAGAGAAAGAGGGAGAGACAGAGGGAGAGGGAAGTGGGGCTCACCCGAAACAGGTCTGGTGCTCACTCAAAGCAGGGCTCTTGTTCACCTGATGTGGGACTCGAACTTACTGACCTGAGCCAAAGTCAAATGCTTAATGACTGAGCCACCCAGCCACCCAACAGTAAGGTGTGAAGGTCATGAGGTACAAGTTAGTAGTTAGTACATGAGGCAAATGTATCTGTTCAAAGAGGCTAATGGAATAAAGAAGTTCATGATGCTTCAAAGCATTTATGTCATTCACCCCAAGGTGGGCATCTACAGTGGGAGAAGATGGTTAATTTTAGTTGAAACTTCCTAGGTTTATGTTATAAGGCTTCCTTTCTTTTATTTTAAAAGCATGTATTTATAATCAAGTATTAATTTTGCCCAAAGAACTAAAAATAGTAGGGGTAACAAGAAAAGTAAACATATTTCAAGACCATCTTTGTTAAACTCTTTGGGAGAGTTGAAAGTGCTTTCCCATTACTTATGTTAAATTTTAGGTCTCAGTTAACCTCAGCTTCTGTAGCTTAATTTTCCTGCTACTGAAGTCTTCTGTTTCCTCAGTGAGTAGCCATTCTAGAGTTCCTTGGGAGAAGTCATTAAAGAGCCGGTTCTTTCTCTTTCCCTTTTTATTTTTATTTTTTTAATGTTTATTTATTTTTGAGAGAGAAAGTGAGAGAGAGAGAGAGAGCGAGAGAGCACGAGAGCGAGCAGGGGAGAGGCAGAGACATAAGGAGACACAGAATTTAAAGCAGGCTCCAGGCTCCAAGCTGTTAGCACAGAGCCTGATGTGGGGCTCGAGCTCATGAACTGTGAGATCATGACTTCAGCCAAAGTCGGACACTTAACTAAGCCACCCAGGCACCCCACTAAAGAACTAGTTCTTAAAGGCACAGGAAAAAGGGACATTAGGGAGTATGTAAGTTTTATATCAGAGGAAATCAGGACATAGGCTTAAGACATGGAATTTATCTTAAAGAAAGTGCACACAGAGGTTTGTACAAAGGGTAAGTTTATTGCACTGTTGAAACAGTGAACATTTAGGAAGAAGTTAAATATCATCACAGAACTGATCTAGTGAATTGTTTGCCCATACTGTGAAACACTGCGACCATTAAAAAGCATGAGACAGAGGTAAATGCACTGATATGGGGAGATTCTCAAGACTTATTATTATTATTTAGAGAGAGAGAGAGAGAGAAAGAAAGAGCACGAGCCGGGGAGAGGGGTAGAGGGAGAGGGGGAGAGAGAGAGAGAGAGAGAGAGAGAGAAAGAAGAGAGAGAGAGAGAGAGAGAGAATCTCAAGCAGGCTCCACACTCAGTGTGGACCCTGAGGTGGGGCTTGATCCCATAACCCTGGGATAATGACCTGAGCCGAAATAAAAAGTCAGACACCGAAACCACTGAGACACCCAGGTACCTCCCAAGACGTATTAAGAGGAAAAAGCAACTTGCAAATCAACATGTATAGCGTGACCCTTTTATATTAAAAATCTGTATAATGTATGTACATGTGCTACATGTAAATGCATAGAATGGGGACAGGAATGCTGGCCACCAAACCACAGTCCTGGCTAATTTAGAGGAGAGATATAAAAATGAGGATGAGGATGAAAGATGGCTTTTATATTTTTGCTCTCTAGAAATCATTCTTGTTTGAATCTTTATTTTTTAAGTTTTTTTGTTTATTTTAAGAGAGAGTGCAGGGGAAGTGCAGAGAGAAAGGGAGAGAGAGAATCCCAAGCAGGCTCCACTCTGTCAGTACATGCAGGTCTGCATGGGCTGTGGGATCATGACCTTATAAACTGTGAGATCACAAACTGTGAGATCATGACCTGAGCCAAAATCAAGAGTCAGACACTTAACCAGCTGAGCCACCTGGGCTCTCCTCTTGTTTGAATCTTCTATCATAAGAAGGTTTTTGGGCACCAGAGTGGCTCAGTCAGTTAAGCGTCCAACTTCGTCTAAGGTCATGGTCTTGAAGTCTGTGGGTTCAAACCCCTCATTGGGCTCTGTGCTGTCAGCTCAGAGCCTGGAGCCTGCTTTGGATCCTGTGTCTCCCTCTCTCTCTGCACCTCCTCCACTCGTGCTCTGTCTCTCTCTGTCTCAAAAATGAATAAATGTTAAAAAAAAAAACTTTACTTTTTGTTTTTTACTTTTTTAAATGTTTTATTTATTTCTGAGAGAGAGAGAGAGACAGTGTGAGCAGGGGAGGGTCAGAGAGAGAGGGAGACACAGAATCTGAAACAGGCTCCAGGCTCTGAGCTAGCTGTCAGCACAGAGCCTGATGTGGGGCTCAAACCCACGAACCGTGAGATCATGACCTGAGCCAAAGTTGCACGTTTAACCAATTGAGCCACACAGGTGCCCCCCCACCCCCGCCGCCCCAAAGAATG
Source organism: Crocuta crocuta (assembly GCF_008692635.1). Taxonomy (NCBI): domain Eukaryota; kingdom Metazoa; phylum Chordata; class Mammalia; order Carnivora; family Hyaenidae; genus Crocuta; species Crocuta crocuta. The sequence goes on from NW_027528806.1 coordinate 2,075,185, forward strand.
TTTTCATGTTACTTGTGGAATTTTCAAAAGATCTTTTGATGTATTCAATCTTTCCTGAAAACAAGAAGTACTAAATTCATAATGGTATGTTGAACCCCTGGTGTGCATAACACTTTGACACCTGACCTCCTCCCACAACTCCCTTCAAGAGCTAAAAAACAAGAGAGATGATTTCTGTGACAGTTCCTCAAATTCATGCTCAGATCATCTAACTGGCTTGAGGGGTTTTTTTTAAAGTCTTTAAAAGAATTTTTTTAAGTATGTTTATTTATTTTGAGAGAGACAGAGACAGTGAGAGTAGGGGAGGGGCAGAGAAAGAGGGAGACAGAGAATCCCAAGCGGGCTTCGCACCACCAGCACAGAGCCTGACGTGGGGCTCAAACTCACAAAACTGTGAGATCATGACCCGAGATGAAGCCAAGAGTCCAACACTTAACTGACTGAGCCACCCAGGCGCCCCAGCTGGCTTGACTTTTTTTTTTTTTTTTTTTTACCCNCTGTCTCTCAAGGGCATTATCTACTTTCTTCCCTTCTTGACTGCTGCATTAACCTTTTTATTTTTCTTAGTCAGGCGCTCTCAGCCCTTGTGTCCACTGGTGGCTTAACTCCTCCTATTTAAAATTTCCTGCCTGGGTGTGCTGGCTGGCTCCATCGGTAAAGCATGTGACTTTTGATCTCAGGGTTGTGAGTTCAAGCCCCTGATTGAGTGTGAAGCCTACTTAAAGTCTCCAGTCTGGGGGCGCTCAGTCGGTTAAGCGTCCGACTTCGGCTCAGGTCATGATCTCACGGTTCGTGGGCTCGAGCCCCGCGTCGGGCTCTGTGCTGACAGCTCAGAGCCTGGAGCCTGCTTCAGATTCTGTGTCTCCCTCTCTCTCTCTGACCCTCTCCTGTTCATGCTGTGTCTCTCTCTCTCTCAGATATAAATAAAACATTAAAAAAATAAATAAATAAAGTCTCCAGCCTGTTAACTGAGTGTAGGATCTTTCCTACAGCATTCACTACATTACGTGTTCGGATGAAGGAAGCTGATGAAAGGTTCAGAGTTGTATTGGCAAGGAACAATTCTCTTGATTACTGGCTTGATGATTTTACCTCAAGAAGAGGGGAGACCTTTGGGTCTCAAGATATGCTTGACTCTGTTCTAGTCTGAGCCAAGGAACCTTCTTAGCCTGTGTTTCAGTTTATCTATTTCTTCCGAAATAGCTTGTCTCTGCTCCCCATGTCATTAGCTGGGATAACGCAACTAGATGATGAAGAATTCGATTTCCAGATATCTCACTCACATGGCTGACATGTTGGTGCTGCCCTAACAGGGCGCTCAGCCAGTGCTGTGGGCCGGAAGCCTCAGTTCCTTTATAGGTGGGTCTCTGCACAGGATGCTGGGGCTTCCTCACAGTATGGCGGCTGGATTCCAAGAACATTCTTCCCAAGAGAGCAAAGCAGATGCAAATGGTATTTTAATGATGTACCCTTAGAAGTTACATAAGGTAATTTCTACCATACTCTATTGGTTGAGGCCATCTCAAGGCCTACTCAGATTCAAGAGGAGGAGGTATAGAACCTATCTCTTGATTAGGGGGAGATGTAGGCCATCTATTGGCCACACCTTGGTTTTGAGAGAGAGCATAGACAGAGTCGATTACTGGCTCTGAAGTAGAATACAAAAACAATGAGGCAAATTTGTAGACTGAGAAACTGATCTTCCCAGATTTCCCTCAATCAGATCTTGTTTTTTTGGTTGATTCTGAATTCTCTAAAATCCACAAAAACTAAACTTCAAATGCATGTGCAAAAAGAAAAACAATATGTAAAAAACCTAACCAATGATGCAACTCTTCAAATAAAATTCATCAGGCACCTGGAGGATTCAGTTGGTAGAGCATGCAACTCTTGATCTCAGAGTGGTGAGTTTGAGCCCCATGTTGGGAGTAGAGATTACTTAAATAAATAAAACAAAAAAATTCAGCCCAATTCAATGTCAAATTTAGGGTTATTTATTACTTATGTATATTTTGACTTATCTAAGTTTATCTTTCATAAGGAAGTAGAGACTTAATTACATCCCACTCTTTTATTAATTAAGTGCAAGGTAGAAGTTTACCAGGATTTTGAATTAAAGTAGATACAGTCATTATTAAGATTATTATGAACATTGTGAAGTCACCTATTAATATAATTTTCTTGCATCCTCCTTTTTTTAAGATTTAAAAGAATATTGTGTGTGTGTATAAAAGAGAGAGCACATGAATGTGTGTGCATGTGAGCAGGGAAGAGGGGCAGAGGGAGAGGGAGATTGAGAGGGAGAGAGAGAATCCCAAGCAGTCTCTGTGCTGTCAGCGCTGAGCTGGACAGAGAGCTTGACCCCACAAACCATGAGATCATGATCTGAGCTGAAACGAAGAGTTGGACACTTAGCCAAATGAGTCACCCAGGCACCCTTGTTCTGAATTTTGTTAGTGAATTGATGGGAAGGGGTTTTGGTGGTGAGAAGGCAGGAGAGTTGGACCAAATATGGCAGATGTTGGGGTAAACCTTACAAGGGCATTGTACAAACTGACACCCAGGACTGTAGAGTATTGCAAGCTTCTAGAAAGGGGTATATACATGCAAAATAATATAACAATTTTATCTTTTAAAGACAAATAGGAGAAGGGAGAAGACTGCAGCCTGTTCTCATGTGGATGCACCTCGGCAAAGCTCCTCTGCTCTTCGAGAAGCAGCGGGGGTGGGGGGGGAGCTCCCCACTTCAAGAGGGGACAGAGCAAGAGGCCATGTAGGAAATTCCACATCAGCTAGAGACAGTGGCCTGGGGCAGTTGGCAGCACGTCATTTGTGACTGACGTGGAACATCTATAGAAGTAAAGTAAATGAAGTATGGTGGCCGGTGGTGAGGGCAATGTTTGGACTGGCATTGGGGTGGCTGGAAGTGAACAAATGGACTAAATTTGTGCATGAGGAAGGAAAAAGAAGAATCACCACTCCCAAAGAACAGGCAAATAGGCTAATCTATAGAGACAAAAAATAGATTACAGGTCACAAGGGTCTAGGAGTGAGGTTGGTGAGCAAAAGGGAATGACTGCTAGTGGGCAGGCATTTTTTTAGCAGGGGAGGGTGATGAAAATGTTCTAGAGTTGGTTGTGGTGATGGTTGAACCTTATGGTATATGAATTATATTTCAATAGAGCTGATGTTTTGAAAAAATAAGCCTATAATTGAATATACATAAAAATACCTATATGTGTAGATTTGAAAAAAAAATACACCAACTGCATGTTCACTCCTGTGTCCCTATTCTTTCTCCTGGATCATAGAATGTCTTTTGTTAGCTTCTTCTGTATCTTTCCAGGGCTTTAAAAATGCATATATATGCAAATATGAATATATATTCTCTTCTTTCCTTTCCTACACAAAAGGCAGCATATTGTAGAAACTGTTCTGCTCTTTGTATTTTTCTTTATACAACATATGTCAGAGATCTTTCCACATTAGCAAACAGAGAGCATCTCCATCCATGTTCAAAGAACATAGTCTTCCATTGCGCGGATGGGTGTTATACTCTAGCCAGTATTGATGAACCTTTGGGTTATTTCCAATATTTCACTTCTACAATGTTACAATGAACAACCACGTATATGTATCATTTTATAACTAGCACACAAATCTGAGAGATGAAGTAAGGCTGCTTGATCAAAAAGAAAATGCATTCACAATCTTGATAGATACCACCACATTGCCCCGTAGTTTGCACTCCCACCAGCAATGTATCATAGCTCTGCTTTCCCCTTAGATTTGCCTACAGGCTGTGCCACCAAACTTTCTATCTAGTTGATGAAATGGGATTATTAGCATAGTTTTACTATGTTTCTCTTTTATTATTAATAAAGTCAAGCACTTTTTTCCTGCATTTAAAAGCCAACTGTATTTATTTCTCTGTGAATTGTCTGTTAATGTTCTGTGACCATTTTTTTCTTATTTGCCACGTGTCTTGACTTTGTAGTGTTTTTTTCCATGTGGAAGTTTTTGATTTTTGTAGAATCAAGTTTATCAATGTTTTCTTTCATGGTTCTGGATTTTGGGTGATGATAAGAAAGGCTTTTCCTCTCCAAGGATATAAAAGAATCCATTCATAGTGTTCTCTGGTACTTTTATGGTTCATTTACTAAGTGCTTTGAAATCTTTATCAAAATAAATAGTTTTCTTTATATATAAATAGTTAAATATCAAAAGAAAAAGGAAAGCAGCTAGCAATATTTAAGACAAACACTTATTAAGAATAAACCTAGGGGTGCCTGGGTGACTCAGTCAGATAAGTGTCCCACTCTTTTTTTTTTTATGTTTATTTATATTTGAGAGAGAAAGAGAGACAGAACACAAGCAGGAGAGGAGCAGAGAGAGATGGAGACAGAATCCAAAGGAGGTTTCAGGCTCTGAGTTGTCAGCACATAGCCCGATGCAGGGCTCAAACTCACTAACTGTGACATCATGACCTGAGCCAAAGTCAGACTGAGCCACCCAGGCACCCCAAGCATCCCACTCTTGATGTCAGCTCAAGTCATCATTTCATGGTTCATGAGATCAAGCCTCACGTTGGGTTCTGTGCTGACAGCACAGAGTCTGCTTAGGATTCTCTCTCTCCCTCTCTCCCCTCCCCCTGCTCATATGTGCTCTCTCTCAAAATGAATAAACAATAATAAAAATAATAAACTTAGCAATATTTAAGACTAACATGTGAAGGTATCTGGAGATGATAGCTTCTAGTATATAAGCAAAGATCAATGAACTACTGTGCTTTAACAATAATAAACATTAAATGTCATTAAAACTTTAACCAGCTAAAAAATACTCATATATAAAGATGGATATTTTGGAACAGTTATTAGGTATATTTTAAAGGGTTCTCGGGTTTGAACTTTGCACAGTTCTGGACTGGATAAAAGGCGGGGTATACTTCCCTGCCCGTTGCGTCTGGCTAGCCTTGGGAACTTTGGCCAATAAAATGTGGCCGAAACAATAGTATACAACTTCGGAGGCTTGCAGCTTCTCTTACTTTTGGAACCAGATGCCATGTGAAAGGACTGGGCCAGCCTATGGGAGATGTGTGTACTGGCCTATAGTCGGCACCAATTCTTACACGTGTGTGGGGGGCCAGGTTAAATCAACTAACTAGTTCAAGTCAAGCTGCAGTTTGACTACGGCCATGGGGGTAACCACATGGGGGACCATCAGAACAGCCAGCTAAGCCCAGTTCCAATAGCCAAGCCACAGAAAAAACGAGCAAATACTTGCGGTTTTAAGCCACTATTTTGAGGCTATGTTTTATTACACAGCAATAAATAATCTATACACGTTTTCCTGGGGAGTTATGCATAAAGAAATAAGATAATACAGAATATTGAAAGACAGGTTGAGTTTTGTTCATGAGTTTGTTCATTCATATCCTCTCCACCCCCTGCAGAAAGGATTCAATACTGCTGTGGCGGGCAGACCTAACGATCCCTGTCTTACGGTGTTCACACATTTATGTAACCCCCTCCTCTTGAGTATGGGCTAAAACCTAGGACTGTTTCCTTCTTTTCTTTTTTTCTTGAAATTATGTTTTATGATAATTCCTCATTTTTTTTCTGGGTAGAGATTCTATTTTTTATTCTTTTTTGATTTCAAATTTTTATTTAAATTCGAGTTAGTTAACAGATATGGTAAAATTGGTTTCAGGTGTAGAATTTAGTGATTCATCATAGACATACGACACCCAGGCTCAACTCCTCAAGTGACCTTCTTGATCCCCAGCACCCCTTAACTCCCCCCTCCCCTCCCCTCCAGCAACTCCCAGTTTGTTGTCTATAGTTAATAGTCTCTTATGGTTTGCTTCCCTCTCTCTTTTTTCCCTCCTTCTTTTATGTTCATGTGTTTTGTTACTTAAATTCCACATATGAGTGAAATCATATGGTATTTGTTTTTCTCTGACTTATTTTCTTAGTATGATACACCCTAGCAACATCCACATCATGCAAATCACAAGATTTCACTCTTTCTGATGGCTGAGTAATATTCCGTAGCGTATATATACTATATCTTCTTTATCTATTCATCAGCTGATGGACATTTGGGCTCTTTCCATAGTGTTGCTATTGTTGAAAATACTGCTAAGAATATTGGGATGTATGTGTCTCTTCGAATCTATATTTTTGTATCCTTTGGGTAAATACCTAGAGGTGCAATTGCCAGGTCATAGGGCATTTCTGTTTTTTTTTTAATCTTTATTTTTGAGAGAGTGAGACAGAGTGTGAGCAGGGGAGGAACAGAAAGAGGGTAGTTCTATTTTTAGCTTTTTGAGGAATACCTATACTCTTTTCCAGAGTGGCTGCCCCAGTTTGCATTCCTACCAAGAGGGTAAGAGGATTCTCCTTCCTCCACATCCTCACCGATACCTTTTGTGTCCTGTATTGTTAATAGCCATTCTGTCAAGTGTGAGCTGGTATCTGACTGTGGTTTTGATTTGTATTTCCCTGATGATGATTGAGCATCTTTTCATGTGTCTGTTGGCCATCTGCATGTCTTCTTTGGAAAACATGTCTGTTCTAGGTAACAGTGAGTAAACTAGCCAGTTTGCACTAAGCTAAAAAAAAAAAAAAAAAAAAAAGAAAGAGGAGTGTTAAGTGCAACAAAAAGACAGAGGATTTTACTTAAACCTGAAGTAAATTCTAAGAGGACAGCTTTGGCCTAGAAATTCCAGGTGCAGGAGAGTCTCTTGTAAGTCAGGAGGTGCCTATCCCCAGATCAACTGCTTTCCATATCCTACCTCATATAGACTAATAATCAAGGATTTAACTTAGAAGTTTCAAAAATTTCCTGAAGACCATAGTGGAAAGATACCAAACTTTATCTGGGAAAAGCATGAAATCTTGCCTTTTTACATTTCTAAGAAAAATGAGTCGTCTGCTGGAAAAGTTTCAGAATTGTGAACTGTTTGATATCTTGAGAGCTCCTTAAACTACACAATTCTAGAATTTGTGACAGATTGCAAACAAAGAATGAAAATTATTTTTATAGTTTATCTAGTCTGTGTATTCCTTTGATGTTTGTAGTATTTGTTTTCTTACTATAATCTTCAATGAAGGTAATTAAACATTTTTTTCTATATTTGTTTAAAATTTTAAATCCTGGGGCTCCTGAGTGGCTCAGTCGGTTGAGTGTTCTACTCTTGATTTTGGCTCCAGGGTTATGGGATTGAGCCCTGTGAGTCAGTCTCCAAGCTGAGCATGGAGTCTGCTTAAGATTCTCTATCTCTCCCTCTCTTTCTCTCTCTCTCTCTCTCTCTCCCTCTTTCTGTCTCCCCCCCCCCTTCTACCCCTATCCCCGGCTCATGCTCTCTCTCTCTCTCAAATTAAAAGAAAAAATTTAAATCCTACTTCAAATTTATTGGTTTAAAAAACATGAGTATGTTTTATTATCCTGAAAGTATGTTCGTTTTTCATCACTTCCCTAGGAGCAAACCTTGTTCAAAACATTTTAACCTAGGGGTGCCTGGGTGGCTTAGTTGGTTAAACGTCTGACTTTCGGTTTCATTCAGGTCATGAATTCGAGCCATGCATCAGGCTCTGAGCTGACAGTGTGGATCCTGCTTGGGATTCTCTGTCTCCCTCTCTCTCTCTACCCCTCCCCCATTCATTCTCTCCTTCCCCCTCTCTCTCAATAAATAAATAAACAAACTTAAAAACATTAATTAGAAAAAACAAAAACATTTTAACCCAGAAGTTAAAAGCACATATTACAAAAAGTGCATTAAAAAAAATCCAAACTTTTTTTTCTCAGTAATAAAGTATCTTGGGACATATTCCTAGCCAAACCTAATTCAAAGGTCTCTAATTCCCATTAATAACAGGTTTATTGAAATATAACTTACATACCATACAATTCACCCTTTAAGATATATAGCACAATGGTTTTTAGTATAGTCACAATTGTGCAATCACTACCACAACCGATTTTAGAACATTCGCAGCACCCCAAAAAGAAACTCTGGATCCATTAGTAGTCATTCCCCATTCCCTACCTCACCCCTAACCTCCCCAGTTCTAGACAATCACTAATCTACTTCCTGTTGCTATGGATTTGCTTATTCTGAGCATTTCCTATAAATAGAATTGTGCAATATGTGGTCTTTTGTGACAGGCTCCTTCTATTTAGCATAATGTTTTTAGGGTACTTCTTCCCTTTTTATTACCTATTAATATTTCATAGTATGAATATATCACATTTTATTCACCCATTCACCAGTTGATGGATATTTGAGTTGTTTCTACTTTTTCATTATTATGGATAATGCTGCTATGAATTTACACATATAAGTGTTTGTGTAAACATATTTTTATTTATCTGGGTCATTTGGTAACACTATTTTTAAAGCTTATGAGAAACTGCCATACTTTTTTCCTGAGGTAGTGCACTATTTTACATTCCCACAAGTACTGTATGAGGGCTCTAATTATTCCCCGTTGTCAATAACACTTGTTAATATCTGTCTTTTTTAAATTTTTTTTTAATGTTTTTATTTATTTCTAGGAGAGAGAGAGAGAGACAGCGTGAGCAGGGGAGGGTCAGAGAGAGAGGGAGTCACAGACTCTGAAACAGGCTCCAGGCTCTGAGCTGGCAGTCAGCACAGAGCCCGACGCGGGGCTCGAACCCACGAACCGCGAGACCATGACCCAAGCGAAATTCGGACGCTTAACCGGCTAAGGCACCCAGGCGCCCCAATATCTGTCTTTTTTATTATGGCCATTCTAGCGGGTGTGAAGTGGTATCTCTTTGTGGTTTTGACTTGTTTTTCCCTGATGTGGAACATCTTTTCATGTGCTTATTAGCCATTTCTTTATCTTTGGAAAAATATTTAGTCACATATTTTGCCTATTTTTAAATTGAGTTATTTGTGTTCTTATTATTGAGTTGTCTGAGTTATTTATATATTCTGGATTGAAGTCCTTCATTAGTTATATGAGCTAGCCATCAGCACAGAGCCCAATGTGGGGCTCGAACTCACAAACTGTGTGATCATGACCTGAGCTGAAGTCGGACACTTAACCAACTGAACCACCCAGGCGCCCCTGAAGTTTTTTAAAAAAATTAATTTTAAGTTATCTCTACACCCAACATGGGGCTTGAACTCACAGCTCGGAGATGAAGAGTCCCATGCTTCACTAACTGAGCCAGCCAGGCACCTCTTCATTTTTCTTGTTTTTAATGTGAATACACCATTGTCCTTGTACTATTTGTTGAAAAGACTATTCTTTCCCCATGAATTGTTTTGGCGCCCTTGTTGAAAATCAATTGACCATAAATCTGAGAGTGTATTTCTAGTAACATTGTTTTTATTTTAAAGTCTATTTTGTCTGATATTATTATAGCCACGCTAGGTTTTTTATGGTTCTGTTTGTGTGATGGTTCTTGATATATTTGGTCATCTTTTTAAAAATGTTTTATTTATTTTTGAGAGAGTGCAAGCTGGGGAGAGGCAGAGAGCGAGGGAGACAGGATCTAAAGCAGGCTATGCGCTGACGGCTGACAGCGGTGAGGTGGATGTGGGGCTTGAACTCACAAATTGTGAGGTTATGATCTGAGCCAAAGTCAGATGCTCAATCAACTGAGCCACCCAGGTACCCCTATTATCTTTTTTCTTAAAGTAGGTTCTATGCCCACTGTGGGGCTTGAACTCATGACCCCAGGATCAATGGTTGCACACTATTGCAACTGAGCTATCCAGGAGCCCCTATCCTTTATTTTCAACCTATCTGTTTCTGCATCTGTGGCATAACAAATTACTACTAGATTAGTGGCTTAAAACAACATGTGCTTATAATCTCACAGTTTCCATTGGTCAGGAATTTGATGTGGCTCAACTGGATCCTTTGCTCAGGATCTCACGAGTTTGTAATCAAAGGATCAGCTGGGCTACATTCTCCTCTGGAGTGTGGGTCTTCCAAGCTCATCCATGTTGTTGGCATAACTCAGTTGCTGCGTTTCTAAGACTGAGACCATCAGCTCTTAGAAGCTACATTTCTTCATAGGCATTTTATAACCTAGCGATTTTTTTCATCAAGAGAAAAAAAATGGCTCTTCTTGAGACCCATCAAGAACACTGAGAAATGTATAGAAATATTGAATCATATTTTATACCTGAAACAAATACAGCACTCTATGTTAATTATACTTCAATTGAAAAAGAAGAAAGGGAAGCCACCCCTATAGAGAATCTAAGAGAAAAGTGTCTTAGTCTCTCTCGTTAGGGAAGTGTTGGATCTGCTTTCAAGGGACCACGTGACCATGCCAGGCACACCCGGGGCTCGCTCTCTTTTGATTAACTCAGAGTGAATTAATTACAGACCTTAACTACATCTGCAACATTGTCTCCCCATTTTGCCATATTCTAGTAGTTAGGAGCAAGTCCCAGCTTCTGCCCACGCTCAAGGAGAGGGGATCACACAACAGAGTAGATACCGGGATGGCAGGAATCACAAGAGCGATGTTAGAATTATGTCTGTGACAGATGGGGACATAGGTAGAATTGTGACTTCTCTATGTATATTCCTTTTATCATTTTGATTAAAACATTTTTTAAAATGTTTATTTATTTTTGAGATAGAGAGACACACACAGAGCGTGAGTGGGGGAGGAGCAGAGAGAAAGGGAGATACAGAATCCGAAGCAGGCTCCAGGCTCTGAGCTGTCAGCACAAAGCCCGACGTGGGGCTCGAACTCACAAACCACTGACCTGAGCTAAAGTCAGTGCTTAACTAAGCCACCCAGGCGCTCTATTTTTATTTTTGAAGTATGTGAATTTATTACTCGTTCCAAAATAAAATTCTAAATCTTTTTTTTTAAAATTTTTTAAATGTTTTTATTTATTTCTAGGAGAGAGAGAGAGAGACAGCGTGAGCAGGGGAGGGTCAGAGAGAGAGGGAGTCACAGACTCTGAAACAGGCTCCAGGCTCCGAGCTGGCAGTCAGCACAGAGCCCGACGAGGGCCTCAAACCCACGAACCGTGAGATCATGACCCAGAAAGTCGGACGCTCAACCGACTAAGCCACCCAGGCGCCCTAAAATTCTAAATCTTTGAGGGGTGCCCAAATGTCTCAGTGGGTTAAGCCACCTACTCAGTTTCAGCTCAGGTCATAATTTCATGGCATTGGGCTCTGCACCAACAGCATGGAGACTGCTTGGAATTCTGTCTCTGTCTCTGTCTCTCTCTCTCTTAAAATAAATAAAATAAAACATTGAATTCTGGCTTTCCTTTTAAAAATTTTTTAAAATCTTTTTTTAATGTTTATTTATTTTTGAGAGAGTGTGAGGAGGGGCGGGGCAGAGAGAGAAGGGGACAGAGGGTCTGAAGCAGGCTCTCTGCTGTCAGCAGCTAGCCCAGTTCTGGGCTTGAACTCATTAACTAGAAGATGTGACCTGAACTGAAGTCACAACTCAACTGACTGAGCCACCCAGGCACCCCTTAAAAAATGTTTTTTAAAATTTGAAACTTTACATTCGTCTCACTGGAGTTTTATGCCTTTTATGACAAAAAACACTCCACATGATTGTTTTTGCCCTAAATTCATTAGGAATCAGGATATTCACTGTGATATCCTGATTAAGAACATGGATTTAGGAATCAGGCTGTGGAACTTTAAGCAAGAGATTTAATCTCGTGTCTCAATTTCCTTTTCTGAAAAATGGGGCTAATTATAGCACATAATCAGGATGTCATGAGAACTAAGTAGGCTATTCGATAACACAAAATCTTAGTGTCATAGGACAGTAAGCATTTATTTCAGCCATCGCAGGGTGACCAGAATGGCTCTGCAGATCTCAGCTGGGTTGGGTTAGGCTTGGCTCCAAGCTGAGTATTCGCTTTTGTCTGCTTCATTCTCACTCTTCTGGGACCAGCAGACTACCCAGAGGAAGTGTTTTCATGGCCATCAAAGAACCTCTTCTCATGGCAGTAGCCAAGAGCACAAAAGGAAAAGTACAACTGCATAAGCCTATTTCCTGCCTCAGCATCCAATCGGCTGACGTCCTATTTGCCAAAGACAGTCACATGGCCAACCCAGAGGTGGAGACTTCGGGCGAGCCTACAGGCAAGGGGTGAATTATCCTTCACAGGCTTTAAGGCGAGAGCAAGGCTGTGGATGTGTAAATATAGGGGAGTGAAAAATCATGACCTACAGATACAATTTAGTTTAAAATTAATGTGTAAGGCACTTAGAGCCATCTCTGGAATATAACAAATGCTCAGTAAATCTTTGCAATCATCGTACCAAATTAAAAAATAATAATACTGTTGAATGTCTCTAAAAGTTTTGCAAGTTATGTCAATAATATTGCTGTGCTTCAGTGAATAGCTGAGGTAGGAGTGAAAAATGAAATAGTCATTCTGGAAAACATTTTGGCAGTTTCTTAAAAAGCTAAACACATACTCACCATGTGACCCCAGTTGCACTCCTGGGTATTTATCCCAGAGAAATGAAAACCATGGCCACAGAAAACATGTACACAAATGTTCATAGCAGCGTTATTTGTAATAGATACAACTTGGAAAGAACCCAGAGGCTTTTCGCGGATGAATGGATAAACCAACTGTGTAATGTCCATTCCGCACAATATTCCTCAGCAGTATGAAAGGAACAAACTATTGATACATACAAGTTGGATGGATTTCAAGGGAATTATGCTGAGTGACAATGGGCAAGCTCAATAGGCTACTTAGTGTATGATTCAGTTTATACGACATTCTGAAATGATAGAATTATAGGAAGAACAGATTGTTGGTTGCCAGGGCTTAGAGATGGAGTGGGGGAGGGGTGGGGCTATAAAGGGTCTTTGTGAAGGATCTCTGTGCTGAGGGAACAATTTTGTACCTTGATTGGTGGTGGTAACACAAATCTGCACATGTGGTAAAATTGCATAGAACTACACACACACATACACACACACACACACACGCAAATAAGTACATATAAAACCTGTGAAACCTACATAATGTCTGTGGGTTATACCAGTATTCCTTCCCTGGCTTTGATATTGTACTGTTGATGTATAAGATGTTACTGCTGGGGAATATTGGGTTAAGACTACACAAGTCCTTTCTGTACTAATTTTACAACTTCTTGTCAATCTATAATTCAGAAAAAGAATTTTTTTCTTTCAAATTTTGAGTCATGGTAAGAAACATGTCTCCTCCCCAAGGCTATAAAAGAGTTCACTCATAGTTTTCTTTTTGTGCTTTTATAGTTTCATTTGCTAGGTGTTTTGAAATTTTATTCAGATTAAAACAAAAAGCACCTATACATCCAACCACCTACACAACATCTCTTCTAGGAGGCTTCAGAGGCGTCTCAAAAACTGAACTGAAGTGAACTCAAATGCAAACCTGGTCAGGGCCCTGGGGTCCCCCTCTCAGTGAATGGATTTCTTGTGTGATCGTACACAAGTCAGAGCTGAGGGAGTCACCCTTGAAAACCTGTCTTCCTTGTGGCCCACCCACTCCACAGTCCATCTTCCACTGAGTTCTATTACTTTTACTTTCCGAGTATCTTTTGGAAACTTCCACTTCTTAACATCCCTTCTTCCATAGTTAGAGTTAAGCTACTATCAGGCCCTATGGGATTACTAAAGCACTAACTGGCTTCTGCATCCAATGTGGCTGTCTCATTCATGTGTTGGGGGAGCTTTTCAAAATGCAAACCTGATAATTTTACACACTCACCCATTCCATCCTTCTCCCCACAAGGGAGGCATTTAAAAGCACCTTTGATGGCTTCTCATTGTGTTTGAGTAGGAAAAAGATCGAAATCTTTAAATGGCCCTATAGCACTGCATGGTTTCATCCTTGTCTGTCACTATTGCTTTTGACAACACTCTCCCCCTTAGCCTAGCCAAAATGGTCTTCTGTTTCATTCTCCATTATCCCATGATCTCTGCCTGCCACGGGGCATTTGCACATGCTATTTTTTTTCCTTTCAGGCGTGAGAGGTTTGGTTTAGTTAATTTCTGGTTCATTCTTTGGCTTACTACTTCCTCAGAGTTACTTTCCTGAGTTCCAGATAAAATATAAACTTCTCACATATTTGAGAATACATGCTCTCATAATACTGTATTCCCCCTGTATTCAAATATGTTCAAAGCATTTCTCAATTTATATGTTAATGTGTGATGATTTGCTTAATATCTGTGCCCTCCACTAAACAGAATCATGAAAGCTATGACTGTGTCTCTTTTGGCTTATTGTAATATCCTCATTGCTTAGCACAGTGCCTGGCATACAGCAAATATGTATAAATGCAAATATTTGTTTAATGATTGGATTAAGGACTGGGGTTCTAATGAAAATGTGTTTTTCATTAACGCTTGCAATTTACTGGATGTGTAATGTTACAGATTACTTAATTTCTCTGAACCACAGTTTCTTTACAAATGTCTTCTTTTTAAAAAGTTTTAATGTTTTTTCTTTATTTTTGAGAGAGATAGCACAAGTGGGGGAGGGACAGAGAGAGAAGGGGACAGAGGTTCCGAAGCAGATTCTGCACTGACAGCACTGAGTCAGATGCCGGGTTCAAACCCCCGAACCTCCTGAATCGCAAGATCATGACCTGAGCCAAAGTCGGACACTCAGCTGACCGAGCCAGCTAGTGCCCCTGTCTTAATCTGGGCTTCTGAGAAAGCAGAGCCTAAGACAAATGCTTTTGTGCCACTATTTTGTTAGGGAGTGTAGCTTCCAAGAACAGAAGCAAAGAAGAGGTGGGGAGAGGGGTAAAGGGGAGAGAGCCGCATCAGGAGTGTGTTGTTGAGTTTGCTGCAGCTAAAGTGCCACTGAGAAATTGTATAAAGGATCTCACAGATCTGTTTGAAGAGAGAAAGGGAAACTTTTATCTACCAGCTTGAAGTGCCAACTCCCGCACACTTCCAGCTTCTTCTGCATGGGCATGAGGTATGCGGACAGGCTTTGCTGCATGAGGAGATTGGAGTTTATGCAGAACAGCCCACACCTAGTCTGCAGCATTTGGGTGGGGGTTCCTGGAGAACACACCTGCCACATTCTCAGTGGTCAATAAATAAATGGTCATTGTTACTTGTAATATGTATTTTGGTTCCCAAAATATCATGTCTTTTCCTTCTATCCTTCTCTCTTTCCAGGCAAGGTGATTTTGAAGTCTAGTTTGTGGAAAATAAACAAAGGGAAAATGCTAGAAAAACTGAAAAAACAAACAATGAAGCTGTGGAAAGTCTCTGTAATTTGAAGAGTGTGCATGTATAGACAGACAATGAACATGCATTTTTGTGGACAAAATATACATGGCTGTTCATTATATTTATTATAGCATTGTTTGTAATAGCAAAGAATGGGAAACAATCTAAATGTCCATCTATAGGGGATTAACTTAAAAATAAGATGTATTACAATAGAAAATGATGTAGCTGAAACAATGTATGAAGAAACTCTTCAGTATTGATATAGAATGTTTTCCAACATTAAGTGAAAAAAAATCAAGATACAAAACAATGTGTATTATGTGCTATGATTTGCATAAGAAAGGAAGGAAAACATATTTTCATACTTGTTTGAATATACATAAGAAAATCTCTGGAAGGATATCCAAGAAAGTGTTAGTAAAAGTCAGTCATTTTACCAGCAAAAATGTGTTTATTTGAGAACACAAGAGACCTGCAATTCAGAACATGGTAAGTAAGCTATGGCAAAACTGCAGGCAAGTCCAATAAACAAAAGAGAAAAATGTTATTTGATGGAGAAGAAGGAAGTTGGGAGAGGTTGTTTGAAGTGAAAGTAGTGAAAGTCCATTGGAGAAAAGCAAGAGTCAGCGTGGTGATGATTTCTCATTGGCTGAATTAAAGCAGAGGTAGCTGATTTCTTTTTTCTTTTTCTTATTTTTACCTAAATTTTTTTTTAATGTTTATTTATTCTTGAAGAAGAGAGGTAGAGACAGAGTGTGAGTGGGGGAGGGGCAGAGATAGAGGGAGACACAGATCCAAAGCAGGCTCCTGGCTCTGAGCTCTCAGCACAGAGCCTGATGTGGGGCTTGAACTCATGAGTTGTAAGATCATGACCTGAGCCGAAGTCAGACGCTTAACCAATCGGGCCACCCAGGCATCCCTATTTTTATTTTTTAAATTTACGTCCAGGTTAGTTAGCACAGAGGTAGCTGATTTCTAGTAGGAGATGCAATATACATCCTTTCCCTGTTGGGGCCTGTAACTGATAATTTCCTGTTGAGGATTCTTCTGCTGGGGGTCTGAAATTGACAATTCTTCCTGTCATTGAGGTTGAGTGGGCTGGCTCCCCCTTCTAGCCTCCCCTTTCCAGCCTTCTGACCTCTACTTTAGTGAGGTTTCCTAGCATATTTTCATAACAATACAATCTCTATACCCAGGGTGAGGCTTGAACTCACAACCCCAAGTTCAAGAGCCACATGCTCTACTTTGGGGTGCCTGGGTGGCTCTGTCGGTTAAGCATCTGACTGTTGATTTCAGCTAGTTTATGATCTCACTCATGGTTAAGAAGTGGAGCCCCATGGCTTCATGCTGGGTGTGGAGCCTGCTTAAGATTCTCTCTCTCACCTTCTGCCCCTCCCCGCCTCAAAAAAAAAAAAAAAGTCTCATGCTCTACTAACTGAGTCAACCAGGTGCTCCTGATTTTCATAAAAATACTATTAATTTTACCTATTTGTTTGTATAAGCACCCAAGTATTTTAATACCTATTACTATGTAACAGATGACCCAAATTTAGCAGCTTAAGACAACCGATATTTATTATCTTGCAGTTTATGTAGTTTAGAAGTTGAGGAATGGCTTAGCTGGGTGGTAGTGATTGGCTCAGAATCTTTCATGAGATTGCAGTCAAGATGTGAGCTAAGGGCTTGAGTGGGGCTGGGGGATCCTTCACAGATGGCTCACTGCCGTGGCTCTGAGCAGGAGGTCTAAGTGCCTTCCCAGCGGGACCTTTCCATAAAACTGCTTGGGTGTAGGTGCGCTTGGGTGGCTCAGTCCATTAAGCACCTGACTCTTGGTTTTGGCTCGGGTCATGATCTCATAGTTTGTGAGTCTGAGCCCCATATTGGGCTCTGCGTTGACAGTGTGAAGCCTGCTTGGAATTCTCTCTCTCCCTCTTTCTCTCAAAATAAATAAATAAACTTAAAAAAAAAAAAAACCAGTTTGGAACCACCATCCATTATAAGAAAGAAAAAAAAAAGGAAAGTCTCTATTTAAAACAAAACAAAACTACTTGAATGTCTGCCATACAGCAGCTGGCCTCCTTCAGGGTGAATTATCTGAGAGACAGACTGGGAAAGAGCGAGAGAGCACGAGAGAAGAAACTGCAGACACCTCCATGCATTCTACTCATTTGAAGAGAGTCACTGAGTCTAGTCTGCACTCAACAGAGGGGAATTAGGCTTGATCTTTTTTTTTTCTAACATTTATTCATTTTTGAGAGACAGAAACAAAATGTGAATGGGGGAGGGGCAGAGAGAGAGAGAGAGAGAGAGAGAGGGAGACACAATTCCTAGCAGGCTCCCTGCTCTGAGCTGTCAGCCCAGAAGCAGAGTAGGGGCTCAAACTCCTAGACTGAGATCATGACCTAAGCTGAAGTCAGGAGCTTGACTGACTGAGCCGCCCAGGAGCCTCAGGCTTCATCTTTTTTTTTTTTTTTTAATATTTTTACTTTTTCTAGGAGAGAGAGACAGCGTGAGCAGGGGAGGGTCAGAGAGAGAGGGAGACACAGACTCTGAAGTAGGCTCCAGGCTCCGAGCTGGCAGTCAGTACAGAGCCCGACGCGGGGCTCGAACCCACGAACCGCGAGATCATGACCTAAGCGAAAGTCGGACGCTTAACCGACTAAGCCACCCAGGCGCCCCCTCAGGCTTCATCTTCCGAAAGGAGTAACAGAGAATTTGATTGAGGTATTCTGGAACCACCAGGAGAGAAGAAGGCGGGGAACAGCTGGGTGAATAGGGGCAGGGCTAGAAGGAAGATTTTCACTATATTCATTTTTATACTCCTTGAACTATGCATTTGACTCTACTAAACAAATAATTACATTTCTTTTAAAAAGAAACATTTTAAGCTACTTGGGAAAGAAGTGCTATGGAAATAAAAGGAAAAAAAAGTTGAACAGGATGTGAATCAGAGAAATTGGTTGAGGTGAAAATGACCTTTGCCCAGAAAGATAGGTAAAAGGGAGAGTCTACTTTGTGTTCACCTTACTCTCTACTCACCCCAGATTTCGCATTCTCACTTTCCTGGGTTTGGGGTGGTGACGGTGTGCAGCCAGCGGGAGTTTTGGAGAACGGGTTTGTAGAGGCGAGAGAACTCGATTTCTCCCATCTAAATCATTCTGTAGCCTCAGTCTGTGGTCACTGTTGATTTTATTTTTTATTAAAAAAAATTTTTTATAAAAAAATTTTTTTTAAAATTTTATTTATTTCTAGGAGAGAGAGAGAGAGAGAGAGAGAGAGAGAGACAGCGTGAGCAGGGGAGGGTCAGAGAGAGAGGGAGTCACAGACTCTGAAACAGGCTCCAGGCTCTGAGCTGGCAGTCAGCACAGAGCCTGATGCAGGGCTCGAACCCACGAACCGCCAGATCATGACCTAAGCGAAAGTCGGACGCTCAACCGACTAAGCCACCCAGGCGCCCCTGTGGTCACTGTTAATTTTAAATAATAATTGGGTGACATACTTTGCCATTTCTGGATGTTTTATTTATAAGCTCCATTCTTCTGGCCCTCCAAACTCCCCCTCAGGTTTGACGCCCATGCTATAACGTAACTTGCACAAACTGTCAAGAACCCCAAGAAGATTTCACCTAGTAATTAAATTGGGGGAGATTTAATTTGCACAAAGACGTGGCACGAAACCCAACAGGTTGTCTCTATAAAAAGATCGTTAAGGTCAAGTGCACTGACGTGTACAGCACTACTAACTGTACTCCCTGCGTCCTGATCACTTTACAAGTAGGGAGGCGAGGAAAAAGTTCCACAAACAAAACTATTCAGTTTGTTCTAACTTCTCTTTAATACTAAAAGTCTACTTTCAAGCCATTTAAATGCAGTTACTCCTTCGGAAGGGTCAGGGTGTGTGGGGAGAGAAAAAGAGCTCTCCCTTCGCTCTATCAGCAGCGAGCAAGTCCTTCCTGTGACTCTTGGGGACCCCGGACTCCAAGCCGGGACCCTTCCCCGCCCCCCTCCGCCCTCTCCCCGGCCGAGGCCAAACTCTGAGGACTGTGGTGTCTGCCGTGGGAAGGGCACAGCTGGAGGCTGAGCCGGGTCCGGCCCCGCTAGGCCACGACTCCGCCGATTCGTGGGGGACCTCGCCAGTCTCAGGTGCCAGGCCCGGTTTCCCCAGGGGCCAAGGGGGAGGCGGACGGAGGGAGGGGACACGTCACGGGTCTCCGGAGGGGNCGGCTCCGCGCGTCTTGCCCTGCGAGTTCCCGAGCGGAGCGCCCCGCTGGCCCGGTGCTTCCAGATCCTCCCCGCACAGTGCTTGGATTTTCCCTTGCTCCTGACACAGCCACGCCTGTGGCTTGACTCCCTGGCGGTCTGTATTTCTTGCTCCCTTTTTCCGCCTTTTTAACCCGTGTAGACCCCAGGGTACAATCCCACCCGGAGACTGCACGTTAGAGTGAAACACCCGGAACCACCAGCGCCCCGAACTCTCAGGGGTTTTGCAGGTTTTTAGGACCTGGGAGGGCTCCGCGGATCGGCTTGTTGGGAGATTAAAAAGCAAAACAAAACTTAAGGTGTACTGTTTGGAATTTTGAAAAATTTCGGTGAAATGGTAATGGAGGCCAAAGTTGTTTTACATCTTTTGTAAAACAAAAGTTAAAAGTCCAACAAAATTCTCATGACACCTTCTGGAAGATGACTTCCTAGGTAACCTTGCTTTGGGTAAGAGAAGACTTTTAGTATCCTTTTTATATTTTACCAGTTGACTCGTCTCCAGAAAGCCTTGCCGTCTTAGGGCTTTTTCGTGGTGTGCTTGAAAGGCCAGGCTTGTGATTCACAGCGATAGGTGGGGTTAAAGTTGCTGCGGGTCTGTGTGTGTTGTGATTGTGAAAGATGATTTTCACCCCATTATCTTCCGAGAATTTTTGCACAAAGAGAAGTGGGCGAAAAATGCTCAAGTGGACACCTATATACTCCCCTCCTAGGTTCTATCATTAACATTTTCCTGTATTTGCTTCATCGCATGCCCATTTATTTAAAAAAACTAATCTTAGCCACCTGCAGCCGGTCAGCCAGGTGAATGGATGTTCTAGAAGTCACGTCTGGTGTGGTGGTTCCAGAAGCTTCTTTTTTTTTTTTTTTTTTTTATCTTGGGGGNCGGCATGGAAGCTACAAACAGCACATTTTGAGAGTCGGATACAGAAATACCCGAGTTTTGTTTTGATTTTTAATAAAGTGTTTCTTATTCACAAAGGCGGGCAAAAGAACTCTTATAAAACAATTTGGTCTTCTTTCACCAGAACTTATCAGATCTTTTATATTCTGTATTTTATTTTACATACCAGAGTTTTATATGGACTGTGGCCTCCTGATATTTAGGTTTTTAATGAATTAAAGTTTACTTTTATAGAGATGTCTAGAGTATTTCCTATATCTCGATTTCCCGTTTTTAGGTTTTAATAATGATCACTTGAAAAAAGGGTCCTCTGGGTATGAAAGGGACTCAGTATGTTTATTAATTACTGAGTTATGATGGAAGCATACTGTAGGTGAAATTCTTTTTTGTTCTTTGGAAGAACAAGCTACAGGTCTCCCTCAATTTATGTTCTTATAGCCCCATCGTGAATTGAATGTTGAAAATGCATTTAAGACCGCTGACCTACCAAACCTCATTGCTTAGCCTTGCCAACCTTAAACATGGTCAGAACACTTACATTAGCCTATAGTTGAGCAGACTTCCCTATCACAAAAAGTTTTTATAATGAAGTGTTGAATATCTCGTATAATTTCTTGAATGCTGTACTGGAAGTGAAAACAGTTGTTTTAAGTGCATCAATTCTGTACCTTTGTGGTCATGTGGCTGTGTCTAGCAAATCGTATGTGTGTGTATATCACTGACCCCGGTAAATATCAAAATTTGAAATATCATTTTTGTGCAGTTATAAAGTTGAAAAATTGTTAAGTTGGGGATGGTCTGTAGATGTACAGTGTTCTAGAAATGTGACTTTTAGAAAGGATTCAACTTGCCTTTTTAGGCTGGACACAATTTAGAATTTTGGTAATAAACAGTTTTCCTTAAGTCTTTTTCTGCTGGAACTAAAGTAACATTTTAGAAAACACAAAAAAGTGTGAGGGAAACAAGTCATCCGTATTCCTGAGTGACCATTTTGGTTTATATAGTTTTTAATAGTTTTCTGTGTGGCTATGTCCTGTGCCTAAAACTAAAACTTAAAAAAAAAAAAAAACAAAAACCAAAACCTCAACAAAAACCAAAACCCCAACAAAAACCAAAACCAGCTTTTGGATTTGAGTCACTCCCAAGTGAGAAATTATGGTGAAAAAAGTACCTTTCTCCCCCAAAGTATGTGTTACTGAACAAGTTTAAGCTAAAGCATATTGACTGTGCTTGGTTGTCATGAAGGTGATCTAAAGAATTTGTTGAAGCTTAATAGTACTTACAAAATGTAGACAATTTAAATTTCTTTGGTGGCAGGTAATTGAAACCATATGTTGTGCTTATATCAAGAGTCCCTGTACCTTGCCATGTCATGCTGAGGTGTAGACGAAACTGATTCTGAGCATTTCTTGCTGATTTCAAGTCACCTAGAGAAACTTTTTATTCCTCCTTTTGCAGGCAAGCCCAGGGAGTTGAAGTAGAGGTGAGTGGGGTTGGGATTTGGCACTGCTTTAGATTTAGGTTTTAGATGTTAATCTATATAACTTCTCTCCTTACATCTTTACAGTACTAATAATGGACCTGTCACCTCCTCCATTCATAAGTTTTGGGAATTTCCCCTCAGGTCTTCAACTTGTATCACTCTTTTAGCGAGGGCGAGAATTACTCTTACTTAGAGCCTAGGCATTTATGCTCGTTAGTACTAGATTTTAATTTATTTAAGTTTGATATTAACAAGTTTCAAGCTTTAGGCATAATATATAGCTTAATAAATTTACTGCTTTAGCTTAGCATCCACCTTTGTTATGTTCGGGTACTTTTAAGATGTGAACCTACATTTTACGGTCCTTAACGATAGATTCGTTACCTATGCATGTGTGTGAACTATTGTATTTGAATTCCAAATAATTGAGAAAACGTGTAAAGAAATTGTAATTTGGTGAAATCAGTTTTACTTTGACTTTTAAAAGCAGACATGGCTTTTGAAAAATATTTTTGTTCAATAAGAAGTATTCAGGAAAGTGTAGTGAATTGTGGTGAATTTTCACAAACTGAACACAGCTGTTACACCAGCACCTAGATCAGGAAACAGCACGACCACCCTCCAGAAGCCCCCCTTGACGCCTTTCCAGTAACTGCCTAGTCGTTAAGAGTAGCCACTAGCTTGACTTTAGAATTCAGCATAGAATAACTTTGTCCATTTGTACTTCCGTTTGCAGCTTTTGTTTTGCATTGAGACATTTATCTGTATTGTGTGAGGTTGTCATTTGTTCATTTTCATTGAATTATCAACTCTTACCACATTTCTGATCTACAGTATCTAGACAATTATATCGACTTCCCTCCGAATCTAGCGTTCCTCCTGTCCTCCCTTTACTGAACAGAAGGCTCAGCTTGCCAAGAACAGATGGTCTGGCCTCGGTTTACCTATTAGGAGTGACTCTAAAGTCATCATGAGGGATTTTTTCTTTTTTTAAGTTTAGGTACACATTTTACACTTTTTACCAGTGATTTTCTTTGTGGCTGTTACTGAGTTGCTTGGGCCCTTTGGGGGTTCCGGTGCCCATCTGGATGGAGCACCAGTGACTTAGGTATTGAAGTAAATCTTCAGAGACCACAGTCAGGATGGCAGCAAGGCTTGAATTTGAATTCAGCTTCTAAATTAGCAAGATTTTCTATAGTCCCCTCTTGTGTTTGAGGGGGAAGGGCAGCAAATGAGCCAGATATTTTCCTTTCCCTGACTATTTGATTTTTCCACTGATGCCTCCAAAAATGAGAGTTTTCAGATGCCTCAATTACCTCAAATACCTGGTGTCTTTTTTTTTTTTTTTTGCGTTTTATGTATTTCTTTATTCTCTCGGGACATCATTATTGTATTTACTTATATTAAAAAATTTTAATTGAAGTATAGTTGTATTAGTTTCAGGCGTATAACAGTGATTTGACAATTCTAAACATTTCAAAATATTCACCTTGATAAGTGTAGTCACCGTCTGTCAACAATTATTATCGTATTATTGACTAATCCCTATATCCCGTATTTTCTATCCCCTTGATTTATTTTATAACTGGAAGCTTGTAATTCTAAGTCCCTTTCCCCTATTTCACCTGTCCCTCTACTGTCTGCCTCCAGCAACCACCGTTTTGTTCTGTGTGTTTATGAGTGTTTTTGTTTTTGTTGTTTGTTTTGTTGTCACATACTTTTTTTAAGTTGATTTACTTTGAGAGAGAGCATGAGCAGAGAGAGGGAAAGAGAATCCCAAGCAGGCTCCATGCTGTCGGTGGAGGGAACCCTTAGCGCTTGATCCCAGGAACTATGAGATCATGACCTGAGCTGAAATCAGGAGTTGGACACTTAACCGGCTGAGCCAGCCAGGAACTCCTATTGTCAGATACTTTAAAAAATTTTTTAAAAAATATTTATTTGTGAGACAGAGAGACAGAGCATGAACCAGGGAGGGGCAGAGAGAGAGGGAGACAGAATTTGAAGCAGCTCCAGGCTCTGACCTGTCTGTCCACACAAACCCCATGTGGGGCTCAAACTCACGAACCGTGAGATCATGACCTGAGCTGAAGTCAGACGCTTAACCTGATTGAGCCATGCAGGCACCACTTGTCAGATACTTTTAAATATTTTTGTGTGTGGCAGATCTTAGTGCTTTAAGATTTAACTGTTTGAAGTGGCCAGGTATAATTTAGAGTGTGCCTGTGGAATAGAAGTGGAAAGAGGTATTGTAGTCCTTGTCTGAGACATATCTTTTGTTTTACATATATTATTTAAGCCCCTTGGGCCTCAATGTTCTTTAAAATGGAGAGAGAATTATTTCCCAGTGGTTCTTGATTGGACTGTTTTGGACATTTATTGTTCTCCACCATGTTGTCTCCTATCTATCCCCCTACCCCTCCTTTACTTCTTTTATAGGGGTTCACCCCCATTGTATGTAATCCCTGGAGGCCCTGTTGAAGCATTTACCCCTCCCCTTTTGTGATGCAGTCACACCACCTTGTCCAGTCAGGTGTTTGCTTGCAGGGCTTTGGCTCTTGAGAGTGGAACAGGCAGTGGTATTTTGGAGACCTGTCAAGATTAGTGCCAGTGTGTGGATCACAATGTTTTCTGACATGGCTCTTTGAGCTCTTTCTCCCTAACCCATTGGTGCTTTCTTTTCTACCCTGGTTTTTAAGGCACATTTCCCTTAGTGTTTTTTTCTTTTTTAAGTTTTTTATTTTGAGAGGGAGAGAGAGAATCCCAAGCCGGCTTCATGCTCAGCACAGGGCTCAGCATGGGGCTCAATCCCATGAACGGTGAGATCATGACCTGAGCCCACATCAGGAGTCTGACACTTAACCACTGGGCCACTCAGGCACCCCTGCTTTTTGTTTTTGTTTTTCTAAAGTAAGCTCTACCCCCAGTGTAGAACACACAACCTCAAGATCAAGAGTCATTTGCTTTACCAATTGAGCCAGCCAGGTGCTTTCAATTTTGTAATTTTTTTAAAAGTTTTTTAAATTTATTTTTGAGAGACAGAGACAGCGTGAGCAGGGGAAGGTCGGGGAGAGAGGGAGACACAGACTCCCAAGCAGGCTCCAGGCTCTGAGCTGCCAGCACAGAGCGGCTTGAACCCACAAACTGCGAGATCATGACCTGAGCCAAAGTCGGACGCTCAACTGACTGAGTCACCCAGGCGCCCCAATTTGTAATAGTCTTAAAGATCCTTTCGTGAAAGTCGTTTTTAAGGGGGAAGCGGTACCTCGCTGGCATGTACTAAGATTTTAGTAACTTAGTGTATAATAAAGGCTTCGAGCTTTGGAATTTTGTGACTCCTTTACTAATACAAATTATACTCTTCATATTTTTAAAAGAGTGAATGTTTATTTTTTCAGGTGTATTTAAGAGTAGGTACACAGTGAAAGACACACATGACCTCAAAAATTAGTTTTTGGAGTCCATCAAACCATTTGTACCTTTTAAACAAGAGTTTATACTGAAATCATTTTCAGTGCTTTGGGTTCTTTCACAGTGTGGCCAACATACTCACTGATATTTACAAACCATACTGATAATTTGAATGTCTCAATTTTAACCATTTGAATGTCCCTGTGTGGATCATTTGAGATTATGTTTTAGAATTATACTCTGAAATCATTTTGATCAAAGTTTGACATATTTGATATTTAAAGAAGTAAACTGTTAGTGTTAGCTTATGTGTATGTCTCAAAAACCTAAGTCATGCTTTTCCTGTTATGTCATGTCACATTTTTGGCCAAACACTCCAAGCAGACTTTCCCTACTTTTTATCAGCATAATTTTTCTTCTGTTAATCAGAGTAAATGGTGTAATCTTTGTTTAGGTCATTCTGTTTTCATGTGAGTCTCCTTTTAAAGCAACACAAAGATTGTGCTTGTCCTGTGTTTCTTCCATTTAAGAAGTATAGTGACCAGTGCCAAAGTGGGCTGTCTGGTTTCATTTTGGAATTCATATCTGTGGCTTTAGGTTTCTCTAATCCAAGCTTGAAAGTCTGCTGCCTATTTCAGTAGCATGTACAGTATTATAATGCAATCTAGTAAATATTGAGGTTTTAGGTATTGCAGGAATATATAGAAAATAGTCTGCTTTCAGGCACCTGGGTGAAGCTACTAGGAGGTCATGACCTGAGCTGAAATCACGAGTCAAGACGCTTAATGGATGGGAGCCACTCAGGCTCTCCTCTAGAATTTTTTGATAGTGAATATCTTGCTGGCATATTCTACCACTTAAGTATTTATTAAGTAAATCATGTTTTTTTGATGAGGGTAATGTCATCTCTGAGGGAGTGAAAACTGTTTCTGGGGTTGGTGGTGAAAAGTCTTTTATGTACGAGCATAAATATACATCTGTCCTATAAACAGATCGTGTATCCATCTTACTAGAATTTTTTTTCTTTTTAGTATTAGAGGCTCGCAAGCAGGAGAGGGGCATAGTGGGGAGAGAGTGAGAGAGAGAAAGAAAGAGAATCACAAGGAGGCCCCATGCTGTCCGTGCAGAGCCTGACTTGGGGCTCCCATCTCATGAACTGTGAGGTCATGACCTGAGTGGAAGTCAAGAGTCAGATGCCTAACTGACAGAATGACCCAGGCACCCCCATTTTATTAAATTTAATGGGGAGAGGGTGTAGTTAGGGGGGAAAAAGTCTGAAAAAGCCCCTTTAGGGAAAAATAATGAAAAAAAGTTGAGAAACACTGAAATGAATCAATATGAAAGTACTAAATTTGTGCTCTTAACTGAGGTTTAGAAACCTTTTTCTCTGGAATTTAAAAATTTTTTATTTTTAATGTTTATTTTTGAGAGAGAGAGAGAGAAGGAGACAGCATAAGGTGGGGAGAGGCAGAGAGAGAGAGGGAGACAGAATCCAAAGCAGGCTCCCTGCTCTGAGCTGTCCGCACAGAGCCCAATGTGGGGCTCGAACTTGCAAACTGCGAGATCATGACCTGAGCTGAAGTCAAACATCCAACCGACTGAGCTACCCAGGTGCTCCTGGAGTTTTTATTATAATAGAATTTGGCTTCTAGTTCAGTCGTGGGAGGAACAGCTTTAACATACTAAATTGTAGGAGATTGTGAGTGAAATTTTAAGATAAAAGTTATTCTTGTTGGTTGATGTGTAGGTAAAGTTTTGTGTTTCATCTCCCAGTATCCTCTGGGAAGGGCTGGAAATTAAAGGACTGCATGTAAGTTGCTGATGGTTATTTTTACTCTGGTTTTATTTTCAATTTTGGTTTCTTAAACACTACTGTTAAAGTTTTATGCTATGTTGATGAAGTAAGCTGAAAATAACATTTAGAATTGAACTTAAAAAAAAATTGAACTTTCAATTCATGCACTGAATTGAGCTCGTCATATTTAATTTTTGGATCTATATTATCTACAATGGAAGTTGGTTTAGTGTCCATACGTTCAGTTCAATCTAATTATTGAACACGTTCTGTATGTCCATCTCTTTCCTTGATGGTTGGGTTTCACAGAAAAATTTCTTACCCTCAAGAAGCATCCAGTCTATGTAGAAGACACGTGTAAATGAATTCAGTAAAAGAGACTGCTGACTTTAGTGGTAGTAAATGTTAAGTGTAGTGTGTTAAGTGTAGTATGGACATACTGGGGATGCCTTGGATCGGCAGTCAGAAGACTGTGCCATATTCTTGCCTCCCTGCCTTGCCTTTGACTAGTGAGAAAAACTAGGATAAATGATTTGAATTCTTAGAACCTCAGTTTTTCCCTGGGCAAAATGGGCCTACATTTGTGGGCTATCCCATAATCTCTAGATTGTACGGATCCAGTGAATTGGCATATATGTAGGTTCTTTGAAGACTGCAAAGTACTGAACAAATGAGTAATGCAGCCTCGAGAAGTGACTTATAGTTAATAGTAGTATTGATAAGTATTTAATATTTTCACTATCTTTTTAAAATTTTTTGCTTTTATTTATTTTTGAGACAGAGCACAAGTGGGGGAAGGGCAGAGAGAGAGGGAGACACAGAATCTGAAACAGGCTCCAGGCTCTGAGCTGTCAGCACAGAAACCCAATGCGGGGTTTGAACCCACGAACCATGAGATCATGACCTGAGGCAAAGTCAGACACGTCACCCACTGAGCCACCCAGATGCCCCTATTTTCACTATTTTGGTTTCTTGGCCCTCTTATACTTTATCTTCTGGGCTTAGTAGAACATTCCTCTTCCAACTCCGGTGGTCACCATTTCTACCCACTGTCCATAGTCCTACTCCCTGTTTTTAATGCCCTCCCCTCTTTAGGAGGGAGGGGGTCCTTGCTACCTGAATTCAAGGCCAGGATCTTCTTGTAGGGCTAGGTCCTCTGGAGAAGGGATTGGCACACAGTCCTTTCTTTTCTTTCAAAAAATTTTCTTAATGTTTATTTTTGAGCGAGAAAGAGAGAGGCAGAGACTGACAGAGCATGAGTGCGGGAGGGTCAGAGAGAGAGGGAGACACAGAATCTGAAGCAGGCTCCAGGCTCTAAGCTGTCAGCACAGAGCCTGATATGGGGCTAGAACCCACAAACTGCGAGATCATGACCTGAGCTGAAGTCAGACACCTAACCAACTGAGCCACCCAGGTGCCCCGCATTTGTCCTTTCGTGTCTGTTTTACTTAGCATGTTTTCAAGGTTAATTCATGTTGTAGCATGTTTCCAGAATTTCATTCCTGGTTAAGGCTGAATAATATTCCATTATATGAGTATATTGCATTTTGTTTATCCACTCATTTTTGATGAACATTTTGGTTTCTGCTTTTTAATCATTGTGAGTAAGTCTGCTTTGAACGTTGTTCTACAAATATCTGTTTGAGTTCCTGCTTTAATTATTTTGGATACATACTTGGAAACATGGTAATTCTGTGTTAATGTTTTGAGGAGCCACCATATTGTCTTCCACAGTGGCTGGACCATTTTTCATTCTCGGCAATGCACAAGGATTACAGTTTCTGTGTCCTGACCAATACTTGTTTCTTTCTTTCTTTGGATGATTGCCACTGTAACAGGTGTTAAGTGGTATCTTGTTGTGGTTTTGATTTGCATTTCTATAATGATTAGTGATGATGCACATCTTCTTGTGCTGATTGGACATTTGTTATCTTTGGAGAAGTAATCTATTTAAGTCCTTGCCCTGTTTTTTTAAATCAGGTTTTGTTGTTGAGTGTCAGAAGTTGTCTATACATTCAAGATATTAATCCCTTATTAAAATCTATGATTTGCACATATTTTCTCCTGTAATGTGAGTTGCCTTTTTACTATGTTGACAGTGCCTGTTGATCCATCTAAGTTTTTAATTTTGGTTGTCTGCTTTATTTATTTATTTTTTGTTGCTATTGCCTTTGCTTTTGGCGTTATTCAAGAAGTCACTTAACAATTTCATGTTTTTAGGATTTTCTGCTATGTTTTTTTCCCAAGAGTTTTATAGTTTTCTTATGTTTGGGTCTTTGTTCGTTTTGAGTTAGTTTTTATGTATGGTATAAAGTAGGAGCCCAATGTCATTCTTTTTGCATACGGATACACAGTTTTCTCAGCACCCTTTGCCGACAAGATTGTTCTTTCTTTCTCCATTGAATGGTCTTGGCACACTTGTCAAAAATCATATGACCATACAGGCAAGGATTTATTTCTGGACTTTTATTTTGTTCATTGGTCTGTATGTCTTTATGCCAGTACCACATTGTAGCTTTGTAATAAGTTTTGAAATCAAGGAAATGTGAATCCTCCAATTTTGTTCAAACTGTAAGTTTTTGAAAATGACATTAGATAGTAAAAAAAAAAAAAAAAAAAACCTATCACATTTGTCTAAAAGGTTAGAGCCCTTGAAAGGAGCTCAGAAGTCTCACACTAACGTCTGTTGACTTTATTGTCTTTGTTTAAGCTGTTGGCTGATTTGTTCTAGGTTGTGAGTGTGTTTAGGAGATTCGGAAGGAGAGATCCAGTAACGAGTTATTTATACCTAACTTTATATATTTATCCCTTAATTCTTCAGTAGGCAGTCGCAAATTTGGGTTTGATGTTCAGGAGAGGTGTCTGGATTGGAAAGGGAGATTTGGAGTTGCATCTCTCCTAAGACTGTTCCTGCACTTCCTGTCAGGGTCCGTTCCCCTCCAGCCACGCAGTTGCTTAGGTCAGACTTCCCAGTCTTCTCTCTTTCACAATCCATGCCCTGGAGGTAACTCAGTCTGCATTCTCAGAATTCTCAGAATTTGTCTGCTCTTCATTTTCAAGGCCAGTGCCTTAAGTTCCCGTCCTCACCTATTCTCCCTTGGATTGATTCTCCCCAGTGACTGTTTAAAATCTTCACTTCCCTTCAGGTTTCTTGTTTTACTCCTTCCTTGCTCGGAAGCCTATAGAGGCTTCCTTTACCTGTCTTCCCCTATCTACCTTTATCTAAACTCCTTTCTGTTACAGGGGAAGGGGCTTCTGCTTAAGGTTAACCTCCTCTCTCACCCCAGTATAGGCTCTTTGCTTCTTTGAGGATTGTGCTCCCTAAGCTCTTAGATTTTCTTATCCATCTGTCCATCTGTTCCAGTAACCACACATTACCATTTAAGCTTTGTCACCATGGCTTTATTTTCCTCATACCTTTGTAGATGTGTTCTGATTGTAAACTTGGTTATTAGAAACTATTTACCTTCAATAGAACTGGTATTGATTGAATTGAAGGTCTCAGTTTGTGTTTTTATGTGGTTTCTTTTACTGTTTGGTGTGTGAAGTGATGATTCTCTCGCCTTCAGATTTCTTAGATCACATTTTGGCTGATGGTTTTGTCTGGTCAGTGAAACAATGGTAGTCTTTTCCTATTCCTATATGGGAAAATGTGTTATCATCTTAGCTGGTGAGAGAATTCCTTCAAAGGGAGGCACTCCTGTGGGTCTTGCCCAGATTTGAGTGAAGAAGGGTAACGTGATTCTGTCATCACTGGTAGAGTGGGTAGGAGTGCTGAGTGCTGTGAGGAATAGGGCAAAGGCCTGCAGTTGAGGAGTGTGCCTGTAGAAGAACGTTGGAAAGGGCAGGAAACACTTTAAGGAGATAAGTTTTGCGCAGAATATTGAATGGGATGTGGCCTGTCACTTGACAGGTAACTGGCACTCCAGACAGGATATATTGTGACAGGGTATATGTGAAAGTAACTATATGGGAAAGTCATCTAAGA
The DNA here is from genome assembly GCF_008692635.1 of Crocuta crocuta. NCBI lineage: Eukaryota > Metazoa > Chordata > Mammalia > Carnivora > Hyaenidae > Crocuta > Crocuta crocuta. Next base: position 2,106,253 of record NW_027528806.1, read on the forward strand.
ATGATGTTGTTTTACAGTAGCTAAAGAAGAAAATCTGTTGTATATAATGAGAACTAAGTTATTGTGGGGGGGGGGAGTTTGTGTGGAATAGGGAAATGAAAAGTCATTAGTACCTTAGAACCTTTAAATAAAGTTGGAAATGATATTGGAGGCAGTTGGAGGTTTTAAAGATAGCAATAATGCTGTAAACTGGATTTTTAGAAAGGTGGTTCCTTTAAGGGAAGAAATAATTGGTAGACGGAGAGGATGGAGTCAGGAAAATTGGTAGTAGGCTTGAGGTTATTAGAATTTGTGAAATTTGCCTGGATCTTGGATGGAGAGGAAACAGGCTTGATCAGAAAGATAATTTTTATAGAAGAATTAATGGGATTTAATTGCCATTAAAGCTTAGGGGAGAGAACATGGTTTGGGTTTAAAGAACTATCAGAGTGGTAATACTGTCTTAATTATCTTCCTTTACAAGTCTATGCTCCTTATGAAGAAAGATGTAGAAAATGAAATCCACAATTCAGCTTTTGTCTCTTTGAAAAACATTTATGGAGTGTCTGCTGTATGTTAGGCACTGTACTAGGGAAGACAGATACAGAGATCAGCATAGACTTGCATCTATGTGTATAATTACACATTGTGATCATGTTACGGAGAAAAATTAGAGTATGCTGTGAGAGAGTGCATGTGGGGGGAGGGTACAGGGAAGAAGTTCACAAAGAAATGATATTTAGGCTGATGGTCAAGGAATGAGTAGGAGCTATAGCCAGTGAAGACAGATTAATTGAGTACACTACAAGGCTCTGATGTGAGACAGCTTGGCTTGGCTTAAAGAGCTGAAAAATGGTTCAGGCAGGAGTGGGGTGATGGGGAGAAAGGCCTGGGATGATGAACACACAACACAGGGCTTTACAAGTCAGGGTAAGGATATTGTGTATTATCCTGAGTGCAATTTGGGAAACCACTGAAGGATTTAGGGGAGTGACATACTTCATTAACAACAACAAAAAAGGTCTGGGTAGATAATGGATTGAACAGAAAGGCAAGTGATTAGTGGTAACAATGTGTATTACATTCTTCTTCTAGTCTTATTTTTTTTTTTTTTTTATGTTTTATTTATTTCTAGGAGAGAGAGAGACAGCGTGAGCAGGGGAGGGTCAGAGAGAGAGGGAGTCACAGACTGAAACAGGCTCCAGGCTCTGAGCTGGCACAGAGCCCGACGTGGGGCTCGAACCCACGAACTGCGAGATCATGGCTTAAGCGAAAGTCGGACGCTTAACCGACTAAGCCACCCAGGCGCCCCCTTCTAGTCTTATTTTAAATGAATTTGCATATGTTTAGTTTTCAGTTAGAAAAATGAGATCTCATTCCAGTACTGCTTTGGAACCCCTTTTCTCATAGTGATATATAGTGACCACCTTCCCATGTTAGTAAATATGCATTTACTCCTGTGAAAAACATTCAGGTGGCACAGTGAGAAATAATAGTGTTCCATTATTTTCAGTGACTGCATTATAGAACATACTGTGTGATGTACCATAATTAATAGGTGTGTATGTTATGGACCTTCCTTTATTTTTCTAATGGCCTGGAAATCACATTATTATTTTGTTAGGCTTTCGTGCTTGTGTTAGCAGGTTCTCCTATATAAGTTCTTTCCTTTCTTCACCTTGCAGCCAATTCTTACTCATCATTTGATGCCTCCCTGAGGCTCTTTAATCCTATTCTAGCCCTGTAGACAGTATCAGTTGCCCTCACATCCCTTTTGCTTATTGTGTATCTAGCACCTACCACAGTGCCTAGCGTGTTCTAGGTGTTTATGCATATGTGTTAGCCTGCTGGGGCTGTTGTAATAGAAATATCAAAAGAATTGGTTTAATTAATTTTTTAAAATGTTTTTTATTTAAACATTCCGAGAGAGAGAAGAGAGAGTGAGCAGGGGAGGGTCAGAGAGAGAGGAAGACACAGAATATGAGAGAGAGAGAGAGACAGCGTGAGCAGGGAGGGTCAGAGAAAGAGAGGGAGACACAGAATCTGACACAGGTTCCAGGATCTGAGCTGGCTGAGAGCACGGAGCCTAGCGCGGGGCTCGAACCCATGAACCACGAGATCATGACCTGAGCCGAAGTCGGACGCTTAACCCAATGAGCCACCCAGGTGCCCCCAGAAGAGTTGGTTTAAACAGGTTTTCTCACAGTTCTGGAGGCAGGAATTCTGAAGTTAGAGGGTACCTACATGGTTGGGTTCTGGAGAGATTCCTCTCCGTGTCCTCACATGACAGAGAAACACAGCAAAATGTCTAGTGTTCCTTCTGATGAGGCCCCCCACACTTGTGACTTTATCTAAACCTACTTATCTCTCAGAGACCCCATCTCCAAATACATTCACATGGAGGTTAGGGCTTCAAAATATGAATTTTGGGGGCACACAATTCAGTTCATAGCAGCATGTTTTTGGAATGAAGGAATAAATGGTTGCCATTTTATTCATACTAGCATTATATTCATAATGAATTATAATTTTATTTTCACTGTGTGCCTTCTTTCTTGGTTGTCTTTATCATCTCAACAGTGTCTTGGCACTCAGTAGATGTTTATTGAATTAAAATTATATTTTCTTATTTTAAGAACTACAAGATTATGTTTTACTTTATGCAGTTTTGTGTCTCTGCCTCCCAAATGGGATTGCTTTTTCTGTAGAAAATCATGCACACACCTGCATCTAATAAATAAATGTTATGGTGACTTGGTAGAAAACTTAACGTGATTTCATTATCTGTAGTTTTCAGAATGTCCTCAAAATCCTGATAGTGTGATGTAGTGGTGAAACACCATATTCACAGTCACAGCGCTGTGGTATTACAGATGCCTGATGATTCTGGAGTGTTCTCCAAACTTCAGATTTTCCAAATATAGAATGGTAATATTTTACTGGGTTATTGTGAGATGAGATGATAATTTATGTATGTGAAGACAGCTTGGCAAATTGAAATGCTTTTGTGTTGTGTCTTCATGCTTCCTAAAGAAGAATTAAAACTGGGATTAGAGTTAGGTTTTTTAATAAGATGCTGTTAAATACACTTTAAAACTTCACTGGTCAGTGGGGTGGGGGAAGTTAAATACACTTTAAAACTTCACTGGTCAGTGGGGTGGGGGAAAAAATTTAACTGGTCAAATGAGTATACATTTTGCCATGGATCCTTTAAGATTCATTTGTTTGCAGGGAAGTCAGTTTCTCCTCACACTTTGTTTTTGTGCTTTCTGTATTGAAGTGATCTGTGGCAGGTGTGGAAAGAAAAAGGAGTACAGTAGTGCTCCCTTGTCCACAGGGGCAGTGTTCCAAGACCCACAAGAGATGCCTGAAACCCGAGATAAACTGAACCCTGTATAGATCATGTTTTTTCTTATTCATGCATATTTATGATAAAGTTTAATTTATAAGTTAGGCACAGTAAGAAATGAAAAACTAATAAAGTAGGACAATTAGAACAGTATCCTGTAATGAGTGAAGTGTGAATGTGGTCTTTGTCTTTCTCAGAGTATCTTACTGTACTGTACTCACCTTTGATGATTTGAGATGATAGTATGCCTACATGATGAAATGAAGTGAGGTAAATCAGTAGGACCATTGTACTTAATGTTAGGTTACTATTGACCTGACAGTAAAGTCAGAAGGGTTATCTGCTTCTGGACTGTGGTTGAGCATGGGTAACTGAAACTGAGGGTAAGGGGCAAGGGGACCACTGTGTCTTTCTTTCATTTTCATGGGGCTGAAGAGAAGCCATTAAACAAATAGGTCTTGGACGGCAAGACAGAATAATAGAGCCAGGGCTCTGGAGCTAGAGAGACCAATTTCAATTCCTGCTTTGCCACTGAGTAACTGTGGCCAATTCCTTAATTCTTTTGAGCCTCAGTTTCATTATCTTGTGAAAATGGAACAATAATGCCCACTTGATATGGTCTTCTGAGGATTAGACATGGTGTACATTAACTGCTCTGTCCAGTTTTAGCATATACTAGGCATTTGGTATGTGGCCGACTGTGCACATTGGGAAAAAAAGGATTTGGGGAGGGTCTGTTTGAAGTTTTCATGGTAGTTACCCTTGAAGGAGGGGGTATGGATGGAAGGGGAGGAAGGATGTGGGGATTTTAATTTTCTCTCATATACTTCTATTTGAAAACAGTTTTTGAACAAGTGAGGGTGACTGAGATGTCTCCAGAAGAGTTTATAAATAGAACAAGGGGTGCCTGGCTGGTTCAGTCAGTGGAGCATGTGACTCTTGATCTCGGGGTTGTGAGTTTGAGCCCCATGTTGGATGTAGAGATTATTTAAAAATAAAATTAAAAAATATTATTTGAACATTTATTTAGTTTTGAGAGAGTGTGAGCAGGAGAAGGGTGGAGAGAGACTGGGACACAGAATCCAAAGCAGGCTTTAGTTTCTGAGCTGTCAGCACAGAACCTCACATGGGGCTTGAACTCACGAACCGTGAGATCATGACCTGTGCCGCTTAACTGACTGAGCTACCCGGCGCCCCTAAAAACAAAAATCTTAAAAAAAAAAAAAAAAAAAAACGTAAAAGTAAGTATTATTGAGTATTATGCTTAAGGAATAGATGAAAGAAGAGTAACCTGTAAAAGCCTGAACAGAGCTGCTCAGTAACAGAGTTATGGAAGCCAGGGGAGGAGGAGGGCGTGTCAGCAGCATCAGAGGTTGCGGAGCAGTTACTTGAGACCAGGCTTGTTGAGAACTCTATCAGATTGCATGGATTTGGAAGTGAAAGGGGACTGGTGGCGAGTTATTTTCTTTGAACACTTGACCCTTGAACAATGTGGGGTTAAGGGTACCAACCTTTGCCGCATGCATTCAAAAATTCATGATAGCTTTTGACTTCCCCAGAACTTAACTACCAATAGCCTACTGTTGACTGGAAGCCTTACCGATAACATAAAGTCAGTTAGCACGTATTTGTATATATATTATGTGCTGTATTCCTAAACTAAGTTAGAGAAAAGAAAAGGTTATTAAAATCCTGAGGAAGAGGAAATATATTTTTGTACTGTGCATATTGAAAAAAACCTACGGATCAGTGGACCTGTGCAGTTCGAACCAGTGTTCAAGTGTCAGTTGTACTTTCAAGGAGTTTGTGGTGAGTGGACAGGGTATAGGGCAGGGATGGTTCCTTTCTGTTTCTTGTAACGGGCAAACTTGAGGATGTTTGAATGTCAGTAGGAAGGTACTAGGATAGGAAGTACAGGGATTGAGAGGAAAGATACTTCTTAAGATGCAAGAGCAGTGGTAGAAGGGTGAGCCTCAGGCAGTTTTCCTGTTGTTAACAGCCAGATAAAAAGAATGAGTATGGGGGAGCCTGGGTGGCTCAGTCGGTTGAGCATCCGACTTTGGCTCAGGTCATGATCTCGCGGTCATGGGTTCCAGCCCCGCGTCGGGCTCTTTGTTGACAGCTAGCTCAGAGCCTGGAGCCTGCTTCAGATTCTGTCTTCCTCTCTCTCTCTGGACCTCCTCTGCTCACGCTGTCTGTCTGTCTGTCTCTCTCTCAGAAATGAATAAAACATTGAAAGGAAGTTTAAAAAAAAAAAGAACTAGTATGGACAAAGTTGAGTTTATAGGTTTGGTTCATTGTTAGAAGTTAACACCATTCCTGTCAGATGGCATTTACTTCCTTGAAGTCATCTGCTGAAAATGACCCAAGTTTAGAGATTTGAGGAGAATGAAATTTTGAAATAGCTGCTACAGAGAGTGGAAGAGTTTTGAAGAGGGAAATGCAGAATGATTTGCCAGGTATCATCGCCAGTTTAAGTTGTACCAAGATTGCAAGACTTTTTTTTTCCCCACTAGCAGTTCAGAAGCACAGAAAAGGAGAAAGCAGACAGTTGGATTGATCTGGAGTTGGAGTTTTGCTAGGCAAATGCAATAGAAGAAAAACAGAAAAATGCATTTAGAAACTTAGCAAGAGTGTAGTCTAAGCAGTGTATTCTGGGCTTGTTTTCTCTATACGTGAATTGGGGATAATAATACTTAACCTCAGAAGGCTATTGTAAATTGTAAATGAGTTACTGTGTTTAGTATTTAGAACAATACTTTGGGTGCTTAGTAAATGATTGTCATGGCTAGAGGTGAGGGTAAAAATGGAGGGAACTGATATGAAGGAAGGAGGGAGGCTTGGGATTGGAGTCCCCACAAAATTGAGGAAGAATTGGATGTGGATTGAATTTATTACTTAGATTGGGTTCTAATAGAGATTCTTGAGGTTGGTTGGTATCCAAGTTCCCAAGGAGAGGAGGTTTTTAGCCTGGAATCATTGATAGAATTCAGGGTAAAACACTTGAGTGGGAAAGCAATTTTTTTGAAAATAAAAAATTGAGATATATACTTGACATATGTTAGTTTCATGTGTATAACATGAATTATATACAATTATATACATTATGAAGTGCTCACCACAAGTGTAGTTATGGGTCACCATGCAAAGTTACTGCAGTATTATTGACTATATACCCTATGCTGTACTTTTCATCCTTGTGACTTACCTGTTTTATAATGAGAAGTTTGTACCTGTTAGTAGCTATTCACATATCCCCACACCTGTCTCCCCTCTGACAGCCACCAGTTTGTTCCCTGTATCTGTGAGTCTGTTTCTGTTTTCTGTTGTTTTGTAGATTCCACACACAAGTGAAATCATACAGTATTTGACTTATTTCACTTAGCATAATACCCTCTAGGTCCATCCATGTTGTGAAGGGCAAGATTTTATTATTTTTGGAAGAGTAATATTTCATTGTGTATGTATACCACATTTTCTTTATCCATCTCTGTCATTGGACACTTAGATTACTTCCATGTCTCGGCTTTTGTAAATAGGGATTCATATATCTTTTCAAATTAGAGTTTTCCTTCTCTTTAGGTAAATATCCAGAAGAGAAATTACTAAATTGTATGGTACTTCTAGTTTTAGTATTTTTTAACCTTTTTTTTTTTTTTTTTAAGAAAGGGAGGGTGTGTGTGTGGTGGGGGAGGGATAGAAAGAGAGAATCTTAAGCAGGTTCCATGCCCAGTGCAAGCCTGAGAAGGGGCTTGAACTCACAACCACAAGATCATGCATGACCTGAGCAGAAATCAAGAGTAGGACGCTTAACCAACTGAGCCACTGAGGTGCCCCCTTCCTTTTTACACATTATGGCCTGAAGATTGTTCTACATCATTATATAGAGGTCTTTTATGGCTCCATAGTATTTTATTATGTGTATATGTCTTCCTGTGTTCATCAGGTCCCTTACTGATGGATTTATGGGGTGTTTACAAGCTTTCCTGACTTAAAATAATATTTATTAACCATCTGTATATATTGTTTCATGTTTATGAAATTTTTTTGCAGAGTAGGTTCCTAGAAAGTAGGATTGTCAAGTTAAAGGGCACATATGATTTTTCTAGATTTTCAAATCCCCTCGGTAGGAGTGGTGTCAGTTTGCATTCCCATCATCGTGTATGAGAGTGCCTATTGCTCACATCTTCATTGACAGAATATGTTGTCAGATTACTGAATTTTTGCCAGTCTTGATAAGTAAGCAGTATCTCTTGGAGTTTTAAAATTGTAAAGTACACATAGCATGAAATTTACTGTTTTAGCCATTTTTACATGTATTGTTCACTGCTATGAGGACATTTTCATTGTTGTGCAGCCATTACCACCAAAACTCCCATGTCCTCCCATTACTAAAACTCCACTTGGTAGACACTCCCCATGCCCCTCCCACTTACCTGGGGCAACCACCATTCTACTTTCCGTCTGTGAATTGGACTATTCTGGGTGCCTCATGTAAATGAAATCATTACGTCTGCCTTCTGTGACCGGCTTATTTCCAGTGTCCTTCAGGTGTATCCATGTTGTAGCATGTGTCAGAATTTCTTTTTAAACCAGAATACTGTTCCAGTGTATGTATGCACTGCATTTTGTTTATCTAGTCATCTATAGACCGGCACTTGTTTTACCTGTTTTTGAAATGGGTTGTTTGTTTTTTTGGTGCTGAATTCTTATATAAAATTTAAGTGTGTATTTTCTTAGGAATGATAGAGTATCTTTTCATATGTTTAGGTCTTTTTAATTTCTTTTGTGAATTTTTGTATTTGTATCTTTTGCTTTTTAAAAATTGAGTATTGATCTTATTTTCCTTTAACTTTTAGGAATTGTGTATTAGAGATACTAGTCTTGTATCTATGATCTGTTATAAACTTCCTACATTTTCATTTGTTCTCTGACTGTGGTTTTGCCATGCAGATTTGGAAAAACTTGTGTAAAATCAGTCTCTTTATTTCTTTTAGATTGGAATAATAGCTGGAAAGTTTTTTTTCTCTCATTCCCAGGTTATGAAGGTATTTGCCTGTTTTTCTAGTACTTTATTGTATCATTTTACATGTCAGTCTCTGATCCATCCTTTTGGAGCTTTATTTAGAAGTATAGTACGAAGTGTGGATCTAATTTTCTTTTTTCTAAATGGCTATCCAGTTGTCCTAATTATTAATTAAAACACCCATATTTCCATTTTACACTGATTTGAAATTACAATTTTATCATTTGTTAGATTTCAATATATTCTTGGGTCTTTTTCTGGATTTAATTTTTTTGGCCTGTTCACGCATTGGTCGTATTCTTTAATTTTTAGGGGCTTTTAAATCTGTTTTAGTATCTAGTAGGGCAGTTCCCATTTCTCTTCCTCATATACTGCCCCCTCCCAAGTTTTCTTGGTTATTCTTTTGTATTTATGAACTTTGTTTTTAACTTCTATAACTCCAGGAAAAAAAACTTGCTATTTTTATCTGTACCTTTATGAGTTAGGAAGAAATAACATTATAATGTTTTTGTATGCAAGACATCTGCCAGGTCTCTTTTTAAGTCTTGCAGGAAAGTTTTAACTTTGTAAAGGTTTGCCTAGATATTTTTCCTTTGGTTAAGATTGTAAATGAGGTCTTTGCAATTATATCTTAATTTTTTATATTTTCTTTTTTCTTTTTTTTTGTTTGTATATGGCAGTTCTTGATGTTTGTCAGTTTTGTAGTCCTGGTACTTTTTCAGGTTTTCTTATTGTATAATAATTTTTCCATTTATACTTTTAAGTTTTTCTGGGTATCCATTTTTTTTCAGTATCTAGTTATATCACCTGCAAATGTAGATAGTTTTCCAGTGTTTTTTTTGTTTGTTTGTTTTCATTTGCTTATTCTTGTCTAATCTTTGAAGTGTATCTTTACCGGAAGTCACCTTCATTGTCTTGATCAGAGTAATTTTTTCTGCTAAGAACTTTTCCACTCATAGTTCTTCCAGAATAATTAAGAGTTCTTTTAAGATTTCAGGAGTAATTTCATATACAAGGTTTGTTAGTTGTCTTTTTGGTAACAGCTTTATGGAGGTAGAATTCATACACCATACAATTCCCCCACTTAAAGTATACAGTGCAGGGCTTTTAGTATGTTCAGAGTTGTGCAACAGTCATTACAATCAATTTAGAACAATTTTGTTATAGCCAAGAGAAACTCAGACCCTTTGGCTATCACCTTTTTTCCTGTCTCCTCAGTGCTAGGCAGCCCCTATGTTAGTTATACTGTGTAAAAATTTAGCAGCTTAAAATAGCAGATGTATTTTATCTCCTAGTTTTCTGTGGATCAGGAATCTGGGCGATGCTTAACCGAGTGCCTCTGGCTCAAGGTCTTCCATGAGATCGCAGTTACGTTGTTGGCCAGAGAGAGCTTCAGTTTCATCTGAAGGCTTGGCTGGAGGAGGATTCTATTTCTTGCAGGTTGTTGGACTGAGAGCCTCAGTTCTTGGCCCGACGTGTCTATGAAGGACAGCTGGAAGCATGGCAGTCGGCAGAGCAAGGGCGGAGGCCCCGGGTGGCAGCCCACGTGCACTTGTAACCGGCCTCTGAAGGGACCTGCCAGCCTGTGTGCCTCCCTCGTCATGGAAGCCAGTCCCCCAGTCTAGCCTGCGTTCACAAGGAGGGGTTACTCACTAGGAGGGGTTATGGGAGGGCATGAACCCCAGGGGCAGGGCGTATGGGAGGGGCCTGCCCCAGAGGCCGCTTCTGCATCTGTACAAGGATAGGTTAACTTACTTTTTTGAAACCTATTTTATATTTTGGCTTTTTAACCCATATTCTTTTTGATAAGCTACTTTCTGTGGGCCCCCTTAATTACCTTAACGTACTGGGGTGTGTGGTTTTTGAGGAAATCGTGGTTATCTTCATAGATTTCTGTGTACTCCAGAACTTAACAACCTGAGAGTCTAATTTGGATTCTTTAAATGTAGTACACATTTGCCGTGCCTTTGTAACTGTTAAATGTGCCGAGAGAGTCCCAAAATTTCTTACCAGTTTGACATTTAAGAAGAGCACCTTGTCAGATGAAAACTTGAATTAGTTTTGTCCTCTTCTAGACTACAAAAAACAGTGCCACATACCAGTTTTCATGTCCACCGTCATAAATGCTTGTCTCTCCTGAGATAGGTTTAACTTTATTCTTAAGACAGTTCTTTATATGCTATTAAGGAGTTTTTAAAATACCCTTGATGATGGGGCGCCTGGGTGGCTTAGTCGGTTAAGCGTCCGACTTTCACTTAGGTCATGATCTCGCGGTTCGTGGCTTCGAGCCCCGCGTCGGGCTCTGTGCTGACTGCCAGCTCAGAGCGGGAGCCTGTTTCAGTCTGTGACTCCCTCTCTCTCTGACCCTCCCCTGCTCACGCTGTCTCTCTCTCTCTCTCTCTCCTAGAAATAAATAAAACATTAAAAAAAAAATAAAATAAAATACCCTTGATGATTGACTTGCAAATGCCTTTTTGGAAATTAACAGGATCCTTTATCTGGTTTTGCCCTAAGTCACATACCCCCTTAGGGAAATCTTATTTGGTTAGAATCATATTTGTGGAATACTCAGTCTTTTTCATGCTGTAGGTGAGAAAGTGATGGCACAGAGAGGATATTAAATGACCTGCTTCAAATTCTGTAAAACGAGTTCTCCTTGTGGCTGGGACTGGATTAAGAGGTTTCTCAATATCTGGTCCAGCCTGATGACTCATACGTCTTAATGACCCTCTTTTGTGTAAAGATTTTTGTTACCTAATTCTGTTTCTTGTTATAGGCTTATTCTGTGATTTATTTCTTTTTCAGTTGGGTTTGGTAATTTGTGTTTTTCCAGGAATTTGAACATTTTGTCTGAGTTGTCTGATTTATTGGCATAAAGTTTTTTATGGTATTGCCTTATAGTCCTTTAAAATCTGTAGGATTGGAAGTGATGTTCCTGCTATTTTTTGACTTTGGTAATTTGCATTTTCTCTATTCCATTTCCCTGTTTTAACCTTGAATTTTTTTTTAAAAGAAATAACTTTTGGCTTCATGGATTCCCCCCTCCCCTTTGCATTTCATTGGTTTCTGCACCAATTTTTATTATTTCCTTCCTTTTGATTTGGATTTAGTTGGTTTTTCTAGTTTTGTAAGGTGGGAGATTAGGTTGTTCATTTGAGACGTTTCTTTCGCAATATAGGTATTTAATAGAGAAACACATTTCTTTCTAAACACTGTATTTCATAGATTTTGATATTTCTGTTTTTGTTTTCATTCAGTTCAAACTTCTTTGGTGATTTCTTTGACTAGGGGTTTATTTAGAAGTCGTAGATTAATTTCCAAGTAGAGATTTTCCAGATGTCATTCTGTTGATTTCTAATTTAATGCCCTTGGAGTAAAACATACTTTATATGATTTCAGTTCCGTTGCTTCAAACTGTCACTTGAGAGTTTTTTAAATGCCATTTAAGTCAGCTTGGTTGATAGTATTCAGTTTTGTATCTTTGTTTTTTTGTCTAGTTCTTTCAATTATTGTCAGTGTAATCTTCAACTACGGTTATTGTTTCTCCTTTCTCATGTCAGTTTTTGCATCGTGTATTTTGAATCTATTAGGTATGTATATGTTTGTTTATAATTGTTGTATCTTCCTGATAGTTAACCTCTTTATCATATGAAAATGCCCCCCATTTGTTCCTCTTAATTTTCTTTATTCTGAAGTCTGTTTTGTCTTGTTAATACATCTGTTCCAGTTTTCTTCTTTTTTTCTTTTAGTATTTTTTATTTATTTCTGAGAGAGAGAGAGAGAGAGAGAGCGCGAGCAGGGGAGGGTCAGACAGAGAGGGAGACACAGAATCCGAAGACAGGCTCCCTCTGAGCTAGCTGTCAGCACAGAGCCCAATGTGGGGCTTGAACCCACGAACCGTGAGATCATGACCTGAGCCGAAGTCGGACGCTTAACTGACTGAGCCACTGAGGTGCCCCTCTTCAAGTTAACATTTAATTCCAGCAAAGTCTAGAAACTTTGGTTCAGTATAGCCTAACTTACTCCCCCTTCTTTTGTGCATTGTCAGAAATATTACAAACTTATGTTCTGACCCCAACAGTAGTGTTTTATACTTATTTTTATGTAATCTTTTGCTTTTAAATAAGATTTTAAAAGGAAAAAGAGGGGCACCTGGGTGGCTCAGTCTGTTGAGCATCCGACTTCCACTCAGGTCATGATTTCACAGTTTGCGTGGAGGCTGCTTTGGATTCTGTGTCTCCCTCTCTCTGCCTCTCCCCCACTCACACTCTCTCTCAAAAATAAATAAAGATTTAAAAAAAAGGAAAAAGAAAATACCTTTTTTTAAAAGTCTTTATTTTGAGAGAGAAGGAAGGAGAGAATCCCAAGCGCACAGAATCCGACATGAGATTGATCCAATGACTGAGATCATGACCTGAGCTGAAATGAAGAGTCGACACCTAACTGACTGAGCTACCCAGGTGCCCCGAAAATACAGTTTTGAAAATGGACCTTTGTATCTATCTTTTGTCTTTGTGGATTTGAAATACCATCTGATGGTACTTCCAGCAGCAGAACTTCCTTTAGTTAATTTCATTTTTTTTTAAGTTAATTTCTTGTAAAATTGATCTGCTAGCAACAAATTCATTCTGTGTTTATCTTTGAATGTCTGTGTTTTGAATTCATTTTTGAAGGACAATTTTGCTGAGTGTATGTGAGAAATAAGCCAATGACCCAATCAAAGGAGGGATGTGGAGATTCGGAGCACAGTGAAGTACTGGTGTCTGATGGACAGGCACACTCCAGGCAGTTGCAGCAGGCAGTTTATCTCCTAGCAAGAAGCCCCTCTCCTGATACCTCATTGGCTGAGCACTACAGAGCACTACAGAGGTTACAGCCACACCTGGATGTCGCCTATGCCCATGTAACCCATGTAAGGCCAAAAAGTAATCTGATTGGAACAAATGACCGTTCCCTGAGGTGATGCAGAGACTTTCAGTCCCTCCTTCCTTTATTCTATGGAGCATGCTCTTTGCAAAGCCTGCGAAAATTAGCTTGTGAAAAGGAGAGGGGAAGAACCAGGAAGTGAAGTGTCTAAGGGCTTGGGACTTCATTTTGGCGGGTAGGGAGTGGTTTGTCCACATTTCCAAAGGTTAACCTATTGTTAACCAGACAGCACTGCTTTTATTTAGTATATCTGAAAATGAATACTCTACTTCTCACAGTATAGATTCTTGGTTGATAGTTTCTTTTCTTTTGGCACTTCAAATATGTTATCTTCGCACTTCTAGTCTCCAGTCTCCAGTGATTGCAGTGAGAGGTTAACTGGTAATTTGTATTATTCCCTTATATGTGATAAGTGTTTTTCTTGCTGCCTTCAACATACTTTTTTTTTTTCTCAACTGTTTGACTATGGTGTCTAGGTTTGGTGATCTGTTTGTGTTTATCCAGTTTGGAGTTTGTTGAGCATCTAGATCTTAGATGAATATTTTCTACCTGGTTTGGGAAAGTTTCAGCCATTATTTTTTCTACTTTCTCTCTTTTTGAGATTTCTTTTACTCCTATTTTGAGAGTCTTAAAGACCTTAGTCTCTGAGGTGTTCTTCATTTTCCTTCTCTCTCTTTTTAAATTGAAGTATATTTGACATTCCTCATTTTTTTTCTTGCTGTTCTTAAAATTCAGGTTTCTTGATTTTCTTTCATTTCAAGTCTGTTGAGCTCTTCTAGCTATGAGATCATGACCTGAGCTGAAACCAAGAGTTGGAAGCTTAACCGACTGAGTCACTCAGGCACCCCCCCTTTTTAAATTTTTTAATTTTTAAAGCATATGTGGTTTTCTTTTTTTGTAAGGTTGAAGATAGTGGATTTAATTTGCTTCTAATTAGATGAGATTAATTGGAATGTGGCACTTAAATTGTTAAGTGGCATTTATTTGGTTACTAAGTCCTAATTTATTTGGTTAATAAGTCCACAAGTGATAATGTGGGTGAGTTGGGCTGCCTTTTGTTTACTAGTAAGCAGCTGCCCTTATAGTCATCATCAGACTAGTTTTCTAATAATTAAATGTTAAGTGCATGCAAATTAGTTTTTTAGCTATGTATAATATTTACTGGCCTTTGTAAATCTTTTAGTTGTGGTTGCTTTGTTTAGAGACCTTTGTCAGATATGTAATGTCAGAATTTATTAAATTTTTAGCCTTACTAGAAGTTACTTGCTTACTTGAACAAAAGTCCCTTCAAAGTAGCTTAAGATACGTAGATACAGGTGTTCAGGAGTATAGCCCAATACATAGGAATGGTTCTGTTGTTAGGATGCTATTTTATGTGCAAACTGGTGCAGCCACTGTGGAGAACAGTATGGAGGGTCCTCAGAAAACGGAACATAGAACTACCCTACAATCCAGCAGTTACATTGTTAGGTATTTACTCACAAGATACAAAAATATGGATTTGAAGGGGTGCAAACACCCCCAAGAGTCAAACTATGGAGAAGAGCCCACAGTGACTGATAAATGGATAAAGACGTGTGTGTCTGTACGCATATACATATATATAGACACACACATGCATATACACACATACATACATCATCCACCATGCAATATTACTCACCCATTGAAAAGAGTGACATCTTGCCATTTGCAATGATGTGGTTAGAGCTAGAATGTATTATGCTAAGCGAAATAAGTCAGAGAAAGACAAATACCATATGATTTCATTCATATGTGTAATAAGAAACAAAACAGATGAACATAGGGAAGGGAGGGTGGGGGAAGAGGGAAACAAACCACAAGAGACTCTTAATGATAGAGAGCAAACTGGGATGATGGAGGGAGGTGGGTGGGAGATGGTGATAGATGTTAATGAGGGCACTTGTGATGAGCACCAGGTGTTGTATGTAGGTGATGAATCACTGAATTCTACTACTAAAACCAATATTGCACTGTATCTTAACTAAAATTTAAATTTAAAAAGAAAAACCCAAAATAAAAATAAAATTAAAAAAGGAAACTATTCTGTGTGTGCCCCTGTCTATGTTTTGGCTTGCCTCAACATTGTGTGCTCTCTTATTTTTGGTTTGCGTATCTTTTCTGTTGTATTTATTTCTTCTGTTTTCCTTGCTGTTTACCTTCAACCTCATTTTCATGTTATCTACATACATCATGTTCTATGAAAGAGAATTGTATAACACTTCTGGTTGTATCCCTCTTATGATATTTATATGACATTCTGGTTGTATCCCTCTTACATGTTTTTATTTCATTGTGGGTGGCTAGCTTTTTGGGTTTTTTTTTTTTTTAAATGTTTATTTTTGAGAGAGATCAAGTGCAAGTGGGGGAGGGACAGAGAGAGAGGGAGGCACAGAATCTCAAGCCAGCTCCAGGCTCTGAGTTGTCAGTGCAGAGCCTGATGTGGGGCTTGGACTCTCAAACCGTGAGATCATGACCTGAGCTGAAGTTGGATGCTTATCTGACTGAGCGACCCAGGTGCCCCGGGTTCATTTTTTTTTTTAAATTTAGATTTTTTGCCTTAAACCTTTTTTTGCCTTAAAATTTTTAATTCCAGTAGAGTTTACACAGTGTTTCATTTTAGGTGTACAACACAGTGATTGAACAATTCTATATATTACTCAGTAATATACAAAAACACTAATTCAAAGGGATACACATGAACCCCTATGTTTATTGCATTATGTATAAATTATGGAAGCAGTCCAGGTGTCCATTGATAGCTGGATGAGGAAGATGTGGTATATATGTACAATGGAATATTACTCAGGCATCAAAAAGAATGAAATCTTGCCGTCTGCAACAACATGGATAGATGGAGAGGGTATAATGCTAAGTGAAAAAAGTCAGAGAAAAATAAATATCATATTATTTCACTCATGTGGAATTTAAGAAGCAAACAAAAGACAAACCAAAAATTAGACTTTTAATTACAGAAACCAAACTGATGGTTACCAGAGGGAAAGTAGATTGGGAGGGCTGGGTGAAATAGGTGGAGGAGTTCATGTGTATCCCTTTGAATTAGTGTTTTTGTGTTTTTGAAGTAAATACCCAGTAGTGTGATTACTGGATTGTAGGGTATTTCTATTTTTACTTTTTTGAGGAATCTCCATACTGTTTTCCCCAGTGGCTGCACCGATTTGCATTCCCACCAAGCAGTGCAAGAGGGTTTTTTATTCTCTGCAATCCTTGCCAACACTTGTTTCTTGTGTTTTTTGATTTTCACTCTTATGACAGATATGAGGTGATCTTTCATTGTGATTTGCATTTTTCTGACGATGAGTGATAATGAACATCTTTAATATGTCTATTGGCCATCTCTGTCTTCTTTGGGGAAATATCTGTTCATGCTTTCTGCCCATTTTTAATTGGGTTATATGTGTTTTTTTGGTGTTGTATAAGTTCTTTATATAATTTGGATACTAACCATTTATGAGATACGTCATTAGCCCATATCTTCTCTCATTCTTTTAGTTTTGTGGATTGTTCCCTTTGTTCAGAAGCTTTTTATTGGGTTGATTCTTCTTCTTCCTTTTTTTTAATGTTTACTTTGAGAGAGTGCATGTACACGAGCAGGGGAGAGGTAAAGAGAAAGGGAGAGAGAGAATCCCAAGCAGGCTCTGTGGTGTCAGTACAGAGCCTGATGTGGGGCTCCATCCCACAAACTATGAGATCATGACCTGAGCCAAATCAAGAGCAGGAGGCTTAACCAACTGAGCCACCTAGGCGCCCCTCTCAAGTTCTTTTTTTTAAAAAATAATTTATTTTAAAATTTATATCCAAGTTGGTTAGCATATAGTGCAACTGTGAATTCAGGAGTAGATTCCTTAATGCCCCTTACCCATTTAGTCCACCCTCCCCCCCCCCCCAACCCCTCCCCCA
>NW_027528806.1:2123532-2205280 GCF_008692635.1 Crocuta crocuta
CCCTTCAGCAATCCTCTGTTCTCTACCTTTAAGAGTCTCTTTAAGTTTTGTCCCTCTCCCTGTTTTTATATTATTTTTGCTTTCCTTCCCTTTTGTTCATCTGTTTTGTATCCTGAAGTCCTCATGATTGAAGTCATATGATATGTCTTTCTCTGACGAATTTTGCTTAGCATAATACCCTCTAGTTCCATCCATGTAGTTGCAAATGTCAAGATTTCATTCTTTTTGATTGCCGAGTAACACTCCAGTGTGTGTGTGTGTGTGTACCACTTCATTCATCTATTGATGGACATTTGGGCTCTTTCCATACTTTGGCTGTTGTTGATAGTGCTGCTATAAACATTGGGGTGCCTGTGCCCCTTTGAAACAGCATACCTGTATCCCTTGGATAAATACCTAGTAGTGCAATTGCTGGGTTGTAGGGTAGTTCTATTTTTAATTGAGTTGATTATTAAACAGCAAAATGCTTCTCATTAAGTACTTCTGGAGCTTATACTGCAAATGGTGAGAACTCAGTGTTGGCATTTTTAGGGGCCCAATAAAACAACACCTCCCCCCCCCCCCCCCCCCCCCCCCCCCCCCGCCCCGCCACACACANNCCCCCCCCCCCCCCCCCCCCCCCCCCCCCCCCCCCCCCCCCCCCCCCCCCCCCCCCCCCCCCCCCCCCCCCCCCCCCCCCCCCCCCCCCCCCCCCAAGGTGAGCCACCTGAGGGAATCAGGCAACTAGAGATCCAAATAAATATTACCTTATCACTAAGAGTAAGCTGTGTTGGAGGTTGTTGCTTCTATGTGTAGCAACATTTGGCTTTCTGTAGTCTCTCCCCTAAACTTAGACCTTGGAACTGCCCATCGAGGGAATTGTGTCTGTAGAGCATGTCTCTGAGATCATTGCCTCATTTGTTATTACATTACTCATTCTTTCTGCTTATCGCCTTGCTTCTGAATGACATACTCTATGATAAGGTAATTTATATCTCAGTTTATGTTCCACAACCTTCTCATGAGATTGCCCAAAAGTTTGGCCATTTGTCTGAGAGAGTCTGTGATTCTGGGAACTCTGAATAAGAAAAGAGTGACTGAAGTACGAATCTCATTAATTTAGTGTGCACCCCATTGGGAAAATTTCTACTTACCTGGTTTTTATTTGTTACTAAGTAGATGGTGAAAGGCAAGTAGTTTCCAGAGCTCTTGGATTCCTTGTCTCTTGTGTTCTGTTCTTTGTTGGAGGCCTTGTGAGCTGCACATGGTATAATCTTCACATGTGCCTGTTGATCTTTTTTAGCATCCCAGGTCATCAGTATGACCATATTAGTTAGGCTCTTAATGCATTTCTGTTCTTGTATGTTTCCTCCTGTTTTGGACCCATGAACCTAATGAAGTCATGTTTCTCTGGGTTTTGTGGGAGCAGCTTATGACCTATCTCTGCCTCTCCCATCCTTGTATTTTAGGATATTGGAACTGATAGCTTGTAGGGTCCCAAAGTAGTTTTCTTGTGGTCTTCTAACCTCTAGTTTCTTCTACAGTGAACGGGGGGCAGAGGGGGCATCTTCAAGGTCCTGTGGCTACTGGTATTCCTAGTGCAGCAGCTGCTGCTTAATCAGTAAGTTGATTGTCTGGCCAGTGGTCTCTCCTTAGTGTGACCCTGAACTTTGAGTATGAGGGCACGAAGATACTCCATTGCTGGTCGTAGAATCTCAAACCCATTTAGGGATCTGAAATCATTATTGACTTGTAAGTGCAAGAGCTGTGTGGTATCACTGGGTACATAGTCATAATTGGGGCTTCTTTACCTTCTTAAAACATGGTTGCAAATATGGGTAGCTGTGCCTTTTGAACGAAATCATAAACTGGTTTATATTGCTGGGTCTTCCTCACCTAGTTTAATTATTATTTTTATTATGGCTGGCTTGCCCTTCTTAACAGTGTATTTTTATGGGACACAAACACATCATGTCTTGAATATATAACCATCCTGCCTAGACTACAGTTTGTGCAGCAGTTTCAGGGAGTAATGGTTTGTCTAAGAACAGAATCCTTTAGGCAGTGGTTATTGACCTGCCCTTGTAAAAAAATCTTTTCCTCTTTTCCACTGAGAAGGCAGGTGGATTGATGGCATGCCTGGATGTGGTTATTCAGGTATCCAGTCTTGTACCAGGTGTTAAGTACTCCAGGTAACTGGCATCACTACACAGCTATGGACATGTGGGGTCTCTGCCACATGTTTCTTCTGTCTTCCATGGGTTTAGGCTCAATGGCTATAATAAGGCATTTCCTTTAAGATACCATCTTATTTGAAATGCATCCCAATTTTGGAGATACTAAACTTTTTTTCCCCTGCAGGATTACTGAGAAAAATTGACCTATAAGTTGCTGTGTAAGTTTCAGGTACACAGCATGGTGTTTTGTTTTACAAATATTGTGAAATGTTTACCAAAATAGATTTAGCTAACATCATCATCCCATACAGAGACTCTAAGTTTTTATTTTTTATTAAAAAAAGTTTTTAAACGTTTTATTTATTTTTGAAGGAAAAAGAGAGTGTGAGTGGGGGAGGAGCAGAGAGAGAGAGGGAGACACAGAATCTGAAGCAGGCTCCAGGCTCCCAGCTGTCAGCATAGAGCCTGACACGGGGCTTGAACTCACAAACCATGAGATCATGAGCTGAGCTGAAACCAAGAGTCGGACACTTTACCAACTGAGCCACCCAGGTGCCCCACCATTCAAAAATTTAATCTTCCCCTCTCCCTCTCCCCTCTCTCCACTTGGTTAATTCCTGGTTGTGTTTTGCTGTAGAACTGTCTGTGCCCATTAGTCCACTTTGCCATGTGAATTTTTTGAAGTCTGCTGTTAAAGACTCCAGTTTGCTAACATCTCTGGATATACAGTCACCCTGGGAGTAGTTGAGATTGAGACATTTCATCCTTAGCTCACAAATGAGAGCTTCTCAGTACAGTTCATCCGGAATTTCCAGGCTTCTAGACAGAGACAGGACGTGGTCCTGTCCACATCCATTACTGCTTCAGGAGGTGTATGTACTCGGTTGTTTACAGCTTGTAGAGGCTTACCTGGGAGCTCCATCTCGGTATCCAGGTCAGTAGAAGCCAGACATCTGTAGCTTTGATTTCATGTGGAATCCATTCCCAGGCTCCCCAGGGCTTTAGGTGGCATGGGGTACTTAGGCCATGGTATTATCTAACCTCTGTAACTGACTGATCTCACTAGCCACTTCACTAAACCTCTTACAGTATCAATTTAATCAGACCCCTATCATTTGTTAAGTTTAAAAGTATTCTCTCAAATTCAGTCAACTTCTGCTTCCCCTGCCTCATTTAAATTGGCCTAGGGGCTCCTGGGTGGCTCAGTTGGTTAAGTGTCCAACTCTTGATTTCAGCTCTGGTCATGACCTTGAGGTTCCTGGGATCGAGCCCTGTATTGGGCTCTGTGCTGATGGCGCAGAGCCTGCTTGGATTGATTCTCCCTCCCTTCCTCCTTCTCTTTCTCTTTCTCTTTCTCTTTCTCTCTGTCTCTCTCTGTCTCTCTCTGTTTCTCTCTCTCTTACACACACACACACACACACACACACACACAGGCACCTACCTAATTGGATCCTTTCTCTGTGTCTCTCTCTCACACACACACTCATACACACACACAATAAATAAACTTAAAAGTTTAAATTGGCCGCTTTAAATTGCTATTTTGTTTATTCCTTTGTGGCTCTCTTAATCTAAGTATCTAAATTCTCACTTTCCCAAAGCCTTTGCCCTCAGGAATCGTAGTTCATTAGGCTGATTGTAGTCCCTGGGTCAATGATGGAATCTCATGGACCTTGCTGGTCAGTCAGTCACCATCTGATATACAGGCTAACTATTGTGACCTGGCAAAGTACCAAGACTGACCTTGAGAAAGCACCGCAGTCAGAAGGCTAGGTCCCTTCCTAACCCTAGACCCTCCACTGGCCTGCCCTCCCTCCTGCCAAGACTATATGTTACCCTGTTGTGAGAACCATTTACAAGTTCTCCTTTCTCCTCAGAGTTGGGCACTTCGTTATTTTTTAAATTTTTAAATTTTTTAAAGTTTATTTTATTTTTTTAGAGAGAGTGCACGTGCAAGCAAATGAGGGAGGGGCAGAGAGATAGGGAGAGAGAGACTCCCAAGCAGGCTCCGTGCTGTTAGCATATATCATGGATCCCTAAGCAGGGCTCAGTCTCACCAGCTGTGAGATCAGGATCTGAGCTGAAATCTAAGAGTTGATGTTTAACCTGTTGAGCCACCTAAGGGTCCCCAGAATTGGGAGCTTTAGAGTAGTAGCTGGCAGAGTTCATGGCTTCATAGTTTGGAAAAGTCCAATTATTTGCTCTCAAAAAATGCCCAGATGTCATCCGGTTGATAGGAGTATCCCCAGATCTCTAGATGTCTGTCAGTCTCATTCTGTCTGTTGGTTCTTCTGCCTTGGATGTTGCCCTTAAGTTTCTCTTGCGGTGGGGGTGGGCATCTGGTTGCGTTACTGCTTGTTATTCAGAGCTTTAGGCATGGGCCAGCACATAAATTTCCTAATATATTCTTTCACAATTAATCTTGTGGAGGTGCTCGGGTGTCTTAGTTGGTTAAAGGTCTTTTTTTTTTTTTTTTTTTTTTTTTTTTTTTTTTTTTGGGGGGANGCTTAACCGACCAAGCCACCCAGGCGCCCCTGGTTAAAAGTCTCTTGATCCCTATTTAGGTCATGATCCTTCCTTGCTGTCATGAGATTGAGCCCCATGTCGGGCTCTGTGTGCCGAGCGTGGGGCCTGCTTGAGATTCTTTCTCTCCCTCTCTGCCCCTTCCTTTCTCAAAATAAATAAGCATTAAAAAATTAACTTTGTCTTTTTATACTAAAAAGCATTGAATGAATGATGTTTCAATTCTCTTTGAGGCCACATTGGGCTAGAATAGAGCCCTGGTCCTTGCAGTCTGAAAGAGCCCAGTAAACACTTAATGAAGAATGAAAGACATATTTTTAAACCTCTGACTTCCAAAGTTATTTAACTGCATGTAAGGATTAGTGGTGAAAAGACAATAAACACCTGAAAACTCTAGATTAGTAATGCATAACAACTGTAATTTTTCAGTATTTTATTTAAAATTATAAGTATTAAAAGATGAGAAAAGTAAAAGGTACCAGAAATAACTTTGCCTAAGAATATTTGTTTTTAAATCTGAATTCAAAGTAAATTAGCTATTTTCTTTTTTTTTTTTAACTAGGGTTACACATCATTTTGGAATGACTGTATATCATCTGGATTACGTGGCTGTATGTTAATTGAATTAGCACTGAGAGGAAGGTTACAACTAGAGGCTTGTGGAATGAGACGTAAAAGTCTGTTAACAAGAAAGGTAAGAGGAGTGCTGAATAACATCCTTGTTAAAGAGTTTGTGTGTGACTAAAAGTGATAATTTCTTACTAATACCTTGAAAGAATTAAGGAGGAAGTTGATTTTAAAGTTAAGACTTTATTGGAAGTCGTATTTCCATATCTTTTTTGTATTTTTGGTTTCTTGGTTCTTCGTACATAATGACTCCTGTAATTCATTGTCAGGCTCACTGGCCACTGCATCTCACATCTTCAGAAAGACTCCAGACTTCATTCTGCTTCTGAAAGCCGTAATTTGGAAAAAGACCTCATGTAATTTTTTCTAAAACTCAAAGGTGCTATCGTGCAAATTAACTATCTATATAAGCTGTTGGTCTCTTTTAGCAGAATATGATTATGTACTTTTTAGATCTCTGTTTTCGTTACTGTGAAGGGCTATATAAATCTTTATTTTTGGCTAGTTTTTAGGATTTTTAATTCCCATCCTCAGTCTGAAATACTCAAGACTGTTGCTCTTCTAGTCTCATTGTGTTTCTTGGGGGCATGGTGTTTTCAGAACTGTTTTTCACCCCTTTTTAAAAAAACTTTTTTAATGTTTATTTTTGAGAGAAAGAGCGAGAGAGAGACAGAGACAGAGTGCGAGTGGGGGAGGGACAGAGAGAGGGAATCACAGAATCCAAAGCAGGCTTCCAGGCTGTGCACTGTCAGCACAGAGCCCAACACAGGGCTCTAACTCATGAACTGCGAGATGATGATCTGGGCTGAAGTCAGACGCGTAACTGACTGAGCCACCAGGCGCCCCCAAACTGTTTTTCCTTAATACAGCATCTTCAAGAAGTCTATGTAGTTTTAGGTTAGAACTGAACATTTGTTGATTGATATGCTACAGTCCTAGAGGAAAGAAAGCCATTTATATATTCTTGAAAGTTATATGCAAAGTAAACATTGAATAGCATAACATATTTCTCATGGGATTTTAAAATTAAATCTACTTTTAGTTATGCAAAGTAGAGTTAAATGAGCTGGCAGGAGATTGGTTTTAAAATTACTGTTTTAGAGAGCTATATCAAAGCAGAATATAAATTTTATTGTTTTACTGTGTAACCATAGATTTATGGAGAAAAAAACCTTAAGAATCTGCCATTATTGCTGTCAATAAAGCATACACATAGGTTGCTGTTGATTATAGTAATTATAAACAGTTTTGCATTAATGTTACGAAGCCCTGATCTAAAGTGAAAATATGTTGATACTGGTTCTTTTTGTGGGAATAAGAACCAGCTTTGTGTTGGTTATCAGCAAATTATTTGCTCTTTTGTTCATTTATTCATTTGTCAAATACTTAGTTATTGCTTAAGTCTACCGTACACTGTGCTCAACACTGAGGGTCCAGTGGGGGCCAAGGGACACATGTTCCTGGCCTGCATGGACTTTCTGTCTCAGATAATTGTTCGTGTGACCTTAACTAGGTGGTTGATATGTTTTTTTGGAAAAATACTCAATATGATTTAATTTATTGACCTAAAAATAATGATGGGATTTTATTAAGATAATCCATGTTAATGGTTATAAAATCAAATTATAAAAGAATTTCAACAAAAAATAACACTCTTCTGTTCACTTTTCCCCACTCCTTAGTCCTGCTCCTGAGAAGCTGTCATTCTCAGTCCTTGTATTAGTTTTGCAGGGTCTCCTTAACAAATTATACTTGATGACTTAGAACAACTAATCCAGGGGCGCCTGGGTGGCTCAGGTTAAGCATCCGGCTTTGGCTTAGGTCATGATCTCACGGTTCATGGG
The DNA here is from genome assembly GCF_008692635.1 of Crocuta crocuta. Lineage (NCBI taxonomy): Eukaryota > Metazoa > Chordata > Mammalia > Carnivora > Hyaenidae > Crocuta > Crocuta crocuta. The sequence goes on from NW_027528806.1 coordinate 2,130,683, forward strand.
TTTGAGCCCCGCGTTGGGCTCTGTGCTGACTGCCAGCTCAGAGCCTAGAGCCTGCTTCAGATTCTGTGACTCCCTCTCTCTCTGACCCTCCCCTGCTCACGCTGTCTCTCTCTCTCTCTCAAAAATAAGTAAAACATTAAAAAAATTTTATATATAAGAAAAAAAGAACAACTGATCCATATTCTTTCAGTTCTGGAGGCCAGTGTATGCTGTGCTTTCATAGAAGGCTCTAAGGAAGATTCTGTTTCTTAATTCCAGCTTCTGGTGGCTCTAGGCTTTCCTGGCTTTTGGCTGCATCTCTCTGCTCTGTCTTTACACTGTGTTCTCTGTGTCTCTCCTTTTGTGTGTCTTTCATAAGGATGCTTGCTTCCTGGATAATCCAGATCTCATTAATCCTGGATAATCCAGACTGTCTCCAGATCTGATTTAACTCAATTTCCTCTATAAAGATTTTACTGAGGAGGAAAGTCCTAACATAAACACCTCTTGGAGACGACTGTTCAACTTGCTAGAGTTCTCTTAGTTATTTCTTTTGTCATTTACCTCCATATTTCTAAACGAGTGTAGACTGCCATCTCTCTTTCTCTCTCTCTTTTTTAAGGTTTTATTTTTAAGTAATCTGTACACCCAGTATGGAGCTCAAACTCACAACCCTGAAGTCACATGCTCTGACTGAGCCAGCCAGGTGCCCCTGCTATCTCTTGATAAATCACTTTGAAATACTGTTTACTTTCTATTAAAAAAGATGGATAAAAAAAGAAAAGATGCACATTGCTCTCTTACATACTACTTCTCTCTAACCCCAGTTTTCCTGATAGAGTTATGTTGTTATTTTCAGCAAAACCAAACGGTTATAGTATTATAATTATGTTAATATTCCCTGCAGAGTTTAGTTATATCCTATATTCTTCTTTCATTTTTTTCCCCCTAGAGTTTTAATCATTTATTTTAAAAAAACAAAAATCTTTTCGGGGCTGCTAGGTGGCTCAGTCAGGTAAGTATCCTACTTCAGTTCAGGTCATGATCTTAGGGTTTGGTTCGTGAGTTCAAGTCCCATGTCAGGCTCTGTGCTGACAGCTCAGAGCCTGGAGCCTGCTTCAGATTCTCTCTCTCTCTCTCTCTCTCTCTCTCTCTCTCTCTCTCAGAAATAAACATTAAAAAAAATTAAAAATCTTTTTTATGTAGCTCTTTTTTCTTACATGCTACCTCACAGAAAAACTAACATTATTAATTTTCAAGTGTTCAGGTGCATTGATCTGGACTGGTTATGATTTGGTGCTTCCTGTCATTTTACAGCTTTCAACCCCGTTTTCTGTATCTAATATATATATTTTTCTATCCTGGGGGGAGGAAATGTTTTGAGACTTTGCATGCCTGAAAATTTCTGTACTTCATTTTTATTTGACAGTTTGGGAATAGAATGTTACATTTAAGTTATTTTCCCACAGAATTTTGAAGTAATTTCCCCATTGTCCTCTAGTATGCAGAGTTGCTGTTAAAGTCTGGTGCCTTCGGATTTTCATTCGTTGTGTGATACCTGTTTTCCAGTCTGGAAGTGTTCCAGATTTTCTGTTTATTCTTGGTGTTCTGAAATTGTACGCTATCCCTTGCTGTGGGTCTCCTAAAATTCATTATGCTGCGCTCACTTTGACAGCACATATACTGAAAATCATCATGCATGGGCTCCCTTCATGGTAGAAGTGTTTAGTTTTGGTTTTAGAAAGTTTTCTTATGTTTCTTGTACCTCCTGTGCTCTATTTTCTAGACCTCTATAAGTTTGATGTGGACCTCTTGACTAGTCCTGTTTCTTAATTTCCTAGGTTTATTGAGAGATATAGTTGGCATTCTCTTGGGCTCTTGGGCCTTTAAACCCTCTGTTGAGATTTTGTTATGGCTCTCAAGGTTTTGATTTCCAGAAGTCTTTTTTTTCTTTGTTTTGTCTTTTAATCATAATTTCTTGTTTTATGGATGTAATATCTTCCTTTAAATCTGTAAGGATATTACGGCTCTTTTGAAAATTGCTTTTGTCTCTTCAGAGTTCTTATTTTCTGTCTTTTGGCTTCGATGTTGAAGGTTTATCTTGTTATCCTTGGTTATCTGTTCATATTTAATAGTGAGGCTCCCCTCTAAGGAGATACACATTAAATAGAAACTAGAGGTGTGGGCAGAGCACACTTACCAGTGGTCCACACGTTGCTGAATTTTGTTAAGGGGTTTGGAACTTAAAGCATTGAAGAGTTTCAGGCAGAAACCGTTGAGATACCATGATATGACTTGCCTTACAGAAAGATCAGTGAGGGGGTATGGGTTAAATGGGAGATGAACATTAAGGAGGGCAATTGTTGGGATCAGTACTTGGTATTCTATGTGATAAATTAAGTCATAAGTCACTAATTTCTACTCTCAATTATTATTACACTATATATTAACTAACTTGGATTTAAGTAAATTAAAAATAAAAACTAAAGTAAATCAGTGAGGAGAATGGATTGAAAAGGGCTACAAATAGTTTGGGGAAGCTAGTTAGGAAACTAAATATAAGTGAAAGATTACTAGATTAAGTAGAATAATTACAGAGGTGATGGAGAAGAGTAATCCATCTGTGAGAGATTGAGGGGACAGAGTTTCATAAGAAAAAAGGCCCACCTATACCCAGGTTAGTGTGACCTGATAGAAGACATGTCTCAGGAGGTGGGCATGAGGTAACTGTAGTGGATTTAAGGCGCATGTGGGACGTAACAAGTGGTCGCATGACTACAGTGGATAAAGATACAACTTTTTCTCCCAAGGTTCTCCTTTCTTTTTTCTTCTTCTCTCTGACCCCTCACTAAAAGCATGGTCCCGAATAGCACTGTCCAATAGAACTTTCTGTGATGATGGAAAATGTTCTATATCCACCAACACTGTAGCCACTAGAAACATGCATCAATGAGCCAAACACTTGAAATGTGACTCATGCAACTGGGGCTTGTTGTGAATAAAAACACAATGGATTTTTGAAGACTTCCTATAGAAAAGAAGAATGTGAAATCTCTCAATATAAAAATATTTATTACATGTTAATATTTTGGCTATAGTGGGTTAAATCAAATATAGTAAAATTAATTTCACCTGTCTTTCTTTTTTAATATTATTACTGAAGTTTAAAAAATAGATTTGTGGCTTGCATTTGTTATTATATTTCTGTTGCGTCATGCTGTCTCAGAAACAGATATCATTATATATTTTAATTTTTCAGAAGATTGAGCAGAAAGGTAAGGACACATTGTTGAGGACAAGTTTTAAGAGAAGACTGCTGCGTTTACAAAATAATAGTTAGATTTTTATGATGTTTTAATAGGCAACATAAGTAATATAGCAGATTACAATTTGATAATAGAGAATTTCAACCAGAAATTTGTTGCTTAGCCAAGAACTCTGTGAAGCCTGCAGAAATCTAATGCTTGGCTAAAGCAGTAAATAGCATTTTCTTCTCGTTCCCCACTCTTTTTCCACTTTTAGATGGGGTGAGTCTGTATCCATCTTAACTTTAAAAAGTTTTGTAACAATTTTGTTACCAAACCTGTTGGCATTTTCAAGATTCTGCCCATTATCTCAATTTTGGAAAAAACCTTTCTCACTGCCAAATTATATTTCATTTAAAAATTTTTATCTTCTATTGTGGTATAAGCTCTTGAGGAGCCAAGTCTTACTTAATTTTTACTTCTAATTGGCTAGCCATTTTTTCCATAACATCTTTTGAAAAATTCATATCTCCACTGTTGTAAAATGCCACTTATCATATACTGAATTTTTATATATAATTGAGTTTATTTCTATAATTAGTAAATGTTTAAAAAATGAGTTTCTTGATTAGCCCAAGACTTAGCAATGAGAAGAATTAGTATCAGCTGTTCTAGCACTCGTCTTTACGAATTCTTGCATACTTACTTTATTTTCATTCATGATTGTGGTTAGGTTAAATATTAGATTTCTGAACAGGGAATTAATTTAAAATCTGAACATTGACACTGCACGAAGAACTTTAAGAAGTTTTTGCATAATTGTTTAAATTTTTCATTTAAAGAGAAAGTCAGAAAAAAGAATTCGTGATCATTCCATTCTTACTGCTTACTTTTTAGGTGATCTGTAAGTCCGACGCTCCGACGGGGGATGTTCTTCTTGATGAAGCACTAAAGCATGTTAAGGAGACTCAGCCTCCAGAAACGGTCCAGAATTGGATTGAATTACTTAGTGGTAAGATTTTGTGTATAAGCTAAAAGCTGAATTCTGTTTAAAAGATTTTGTAAAAAGGGGCATCTGTGTGGCTCAGTCAGTTGAGCATCTGACTCTTCATTTCAGCTCAGATGCCAAGGTTGTGAGATTGAGCCCTGCAGCTGGGCGTCTTGGTGAGCATGGAGCTTGCTTGAGAGTCAGTCTCTCTCTCTCTCTCTCTCTCTCTCTCTCTCTCTCTCTCTCTCTCTCTCTCTCTCTCCCCCCCTCTCTCTCCCTCTCTCCCCCTCTCTCTCCCTCTCTCTTCCTCTCTCTCCCTCTGCCCTTCTCTCCTGTTCCCATGCTCTCTCTCTTAAAAAACATTTTTTTTTGGTAAAAGTTTAAAATCCTTTTGGGAGGAACTTACACAAAATAGCCAAAAGCTTGTTTAGTTATTTAGGCAGATTTAAAAGTTATTAGTCATTAAATGGGGGAAAATAGTGGTTTTAAAAGTTTCACCCCCCCTTTAAGCCTCCGATTTGGGCTCAGGTCATGATCTCACGGTTCGTGGGTTCGAGCCCTGCGTCGGGCTCTGTGCTTGACAGCTAGCTCAGAGCCTGGAGCCTACTTCAGCTTCTTTATCTCCCTCTCTCTCTGACCCTCCCCTGCTCATGCTGCCTCTCTCTCTCTCTCACTCTCTCTCTCTCTCAGAAATAAATAAAACATTAAAAAGTTTTACCCCTTTTAACAAGACTGAGCAGATTGATGTTCAGTGAAACGTAATATTCTTCCTTAGAGTTTCCACCATTCTTTATCAGAATTGCTTTGTGCTACCTTACACTGGCTAGACTCAGTTAAGCTATGATAACAACTCCAAAACCTCAGTGCTTTAAACGACAGTTGACTTCTCACTCATGTTCTCAGTAATCACAGGCCACTTCATTCTCACCTTGGCAGCCAGGCAAATAGAGCTGCTGCCGCCTGGAGCATTGTCAGTCCCTGTTTGGAAGGGAGAGGAGTGTAGCCAGTCATTCAGTCTCTCCAGTTTCTGCTCAGAAATGACATGTGCTTCAGGTTTCATTGGTTGGAGCAAGTTACACGGCCTCCCCTAATTTAAGGAGACTGAAAGTGCAGTTGTAGGAAGGAGAACCCAAAACGCTTGGTTGACAACACTGGTGGCTACTGTGTTCACCTCAAGATTTTTTGTGGACTTGTCTCATCTTCTAGATAGAGACCCTTAAGTGTAGGACTCAAGTGTAGGGTCCTTGAGTATAGCACCTGGGTCCTCCTGCTCTTCCTCATACATATAGTATTTCATGTTCCAATGTCCTGCTCTTTAACTTTTTTTAAAAAGTTTATTTATTTTTTAGAGAGAGAGAGAGAGAGAGAGGGAGAGGCAGACACACACACACAGAATCCTAAGCAGGCTCCAGACTCTCAGCTGTTAGAGCAGAGCCCCATGCGGGGCTCAGACCACAAACTGTGAGATCATGACCTGAGCCATAGTCAGACACTTAAGTGACTGAACCACCCAGGTGCCCCACTGCTCTTTAACTTTTAAAAACATTTAGATGTTGTGAGATTGGTAATTAACATTGTGTCATTTTTCTTTCTAAAAGTAATTTCTTCTTTGTTCCCACTTCTAAACTATTCCTGAGAATAATTCTTATATGAGGATGTTCTTTCATTAAAAGATTTTGAGTTTTTTGCATCTGTGTTTCTATAAAAATTGAATATACATACTCCATTCTTAGCTAATAGGGCAACAGTGGGCACTTTACACTTAGGGCAGTGTTCATTCTTCTTCTTACTGATGGAAAACAAACTTATTCACAAGGTTGTTTGGAAGAATTTTGAAATTTTTTTCTTTGGCCATCCTCTTGTAGATCTTTTGATAAAGGTTCTCTTAACTTCATTGAGTAAGAGGAATTTTGGCCATTTGGGGCACCTGGGTGGCTCAGTTGGTTAGGTGTTCGGCTCAGGCCATGATCTTATAGTACGTGAGTTTGAGCCCCGTGTCAGGCTCAGTGCTGACAGCCCAAAGCCTGGAGCCTCTTTTGAATTCTGTGTCTCCTCTCTCTGCTCCTCCCTTGCTCCTGCTCTGTCTCTCTCCCTCTCAAAATAAACATTAAAAAAATGAAAAAAATTATTTTGCCCATTCAATCAGGGTTTGATTAAAACTAGATTCTTGCTATGAGCAGACACTTCTCCAAAGAGGACATCCAGATGGCCAACAGACAAATGAAATGATGCTCAGCATCCCTCCTCATCAGGGAAATACAAATCAAAACCACACTGAGATACCACCTCACGCCGATCAGAGTGGCTAAAATGAGCAAATCAGGAGACGATAGATGCTGGTGAGGATGTGGAGAAACAGGCACCCTCCTACACTGTTGGTGGGAATGTAAACTGGTACAGCCCCTCTGGAAAACAGTGTGGAGGTTCCTCAGGAAACTAACAATAGAACTCCCCTATGACCCAGCAATAGCACTGCTAGGAATTTACCCAAGGGATACAGAAGTGCTGATGCATAGGAGCACATGTACCCCAATGTTCATAGCAGCACTCTCCACAATAGCTAAAACATGGAAAGAGCCTAAGTGTCCATCAATGGACGAATGGATCAAGAAGATGTGGTTTATCTATACCATGGAATACTACATGGCAATGAGAAACAATGAAATCTGGCCATGTGTAGCAACATGGATGGACCTTGAGGGTGTTATGCTGAGCGAAATAAGTCAGGCAGAGAAGGACAAATACCATATGTTTGCACATATAGGAGGATTAGGAGGAACTTAACGGAGGACCATGGGGGAGGAGAAGGGGGGAAGTAGTGGGGGAGAGGGAGGGAGGCAAACCATGAGAGACTCTTGAATGCTGAGAACAGACAGGGGACTGATGGGTGTGGGGGTGGAGGGGGGGTGATGAGCATGGAGGAGGGCACTTGTGGGGATGAGCACTGGGTGTTATATGGAAACCAGCTTGACAATAAACTGTTTGTAAAAAATAAATAAAACCAGATTATTGCTTGGCAGGCACTGATACTGTATGTCCCATTGGCCAGCATGTCGTCAGTCCTCTTGGGTTAGCCTTCCATTTAAGACCTGTTGATGACACAGGGCCATTTGACAACCACTCAGTGAGGGCATTAACGTTAATTCCAGATGTTCAGTATTAGCAAATATTTTTTCAGATAAAACTAGAAGTGCTAATAATTGCTAACTGTTCTCTGATGGATCATTCAGGAGACCACTGGCCTAAGCGGTCTTTGGGTCATGCTCATGTGCTGCTGTTGGCCTATTACCCCCTTCTGGTGGTATAAATTAGAATTTGTAGTTAAGTTCTCTACTGGCAAAAAACAGGGTTTTCAAAGTTGTAGTTAATTTTTTTGGCAGGTAAGTCAGAGTGTTCTTTTATGGAACGTGGTTGGGTCTTGCCTTAACGTTACTGATACCCACTTTGGTGCCACTTAACACTATGGAGGTGTTTTCAGACCCTTCCATCCACCAACAGTCTCTTTATATAAACTTACATATGCTAACGGCACGGTGGTTTACTAACCTATCTTAGACAACTAAATTTCCTGTGACGATTTACATACTGTCATGCAAGTATGCATGTGAGGATTAGGGAATGCTAGTACGGCGTTCAGGGAGAGCGATCAACATATAAGGTGGCTATATCTTAAATTCATAAAATGTTACAAGCCAGGTAAATGTAACTTGTCAGGACTCAGCATCATTGATGATTGAATCAAGTTGGGCTGTTCTTTTGCATGTCTCCTGATTGAAGAGATGACAGAAGTCTATAAATTTTTTTCCGAAGTATTTAAATACACTTAAGATTTTGTGAAACAAAATCTTTATCAAAGTTATCTCATGCCACCTGGTACTGGCTAAGCTAGGCTGAGCTGTGGAAAGAAGCTACCCCAAAGCCCCAGAAGCTTCCAGACTTCTCACTCATGCTGTGGGTCAGGCACAGGCTGCCTCATTCTCAGCAAAGGATTCTGAATGTCCATGTGGGCTGGGAATTCAGAGTGTCTATTTGAATTAGGAATTTGGATAAACTGTGAGGCTAATACTTAGAGCAATTAAACAGAAAAGCAATACCCTCTGAAGTTTAGGGTGGATGGAAATCTAGAATATCACCTGGGGCACCTTAGTCATGGGTTTCTGACATATTAGGAATGGCCTGTAATTTCAGCTTAAAAGAAGGGAATCCAGAATGAGAGAAGAAAAAACACATTTCTTTTAAATTAAGAAAGCATTTGCTTCCTGCCTCATGAAGGTACTGATAAGTACCTCAGTGATTTTGTTTAAAAAGCATGTTTTTTATTATGGTAAAACATACACAACATGACCACATTTTGACCATTTTTAAATGTTCAGATCTTGTTGAACTTTAAATTCTTAAAATTTTAAGTTGCTTCCAGGTAACAAGTGGTGGCAAATCCCAATTCTTGTTGCTATACTGGCAAGGTGCTGTGAACCTTGAAGTGCTTGAAGAATCTTAAAATCCATTTGGGGAACACTTGCATATTTCTAGTAACTTGATAACTGATTAGGGTTTAAAAATATGGTTCTCTGAAAGTACAGTAGCTCAGAGAAAAGAGAAATGTTGGGGAGCTTTAGTAATTGGAGGAGGAAGCAAAACTTGGATTAGGCCTTTGAAGGGTAAGAATGAGACAAAAGGAAGGAAGTGCTCTCATGTTTGGAGGGGTTGGAGGGAGCGGTAAGATGGGGGACCTGTCGGGATTGCTGCGTGGCTCTCAGAAGTGCCCTACTGCGCTGCAGTGTTGGGGGGCATGTGCACAGGGGTTGAGATTATATGTGATGGTCTGGTGCTGACCTAAGTGCCCAGGGGGTCCTGATTTCCCTGGGGTAGGTGTGCCCAAGGGTTCATTATATTATTTACACTGTACATTTATACGTGCTAAAACTACCAGTTGTTTCAAACAATTATATATCTCATTAACTTAAAAATTAATAAATACATATATGCTTGAGGCAAAGGCTACTTTATGTTTTTAGTATGCTTTTGCCTTTCTGAAGTCTTAGACATGTAGTTGATCCGTTTGATCACAAGGCGTCACTAGACTGCCAGATGTATGACCAGAGCTGCTTTTGGTTTTGTAACACAAGTCAAGGAGTATAGAAGATTTTTGCAGCGAAATTATTAAGGTACCTGTCAGTGTGTCACTTTCACTGAAGTAATTGTTGGGCAGTGGACATAGAGAACTGTCTGCATAGCCTTCTCATAGTTCCTTTTACAAAAAAGTGAGCTACAAATGCATTCTGTACATTTTAAATTAGGTGGAAACCTTTATTGTGTATTCACTCATCCATTACCCTCCCATCCCAGTTTTTACCAGCATCCTAAGTATGCTAATCTCAGGGGTGACTTTGTTCTTTGTATTTAGCTTAATTTATTATTTTTTTTAAACAAATGGCAGAAATGTCAGGATGCCAAGACACTTTCACCACTCAGTTATTTTATTGTACCTTTATTTGGGGGGTGCTAAAAATAGTAGTACGCAACATCTGCATATTACCTGCACTATTTCAGCCTTCTGCACGAGATTTCTTCCGGTTTTCAAGTATCTGAGGAAGTCTGAACAACCTTTTTATTGGAGTGAGCATGCGAGATTTGCCCCTTTCCAGGAAATTGCTGCAAAGGGAAATGATGTCTAAGTCCCTTTTTATTACTTTCTCTGAAGCAGAAACTATAGCTCAGAAGAAGGTCCAATCATAAATGGAATGAATGCCTTATCTGGAGTAAGTCTGTGTTTAGGCTCTCATTTTTAGTAGTAACACTAAATTGTAAGCGTGTTTTGGAATTGAGACATTTCTCACAGGACTTTGTAAGCTTTACTTGTTTCATTGGCTGTAATATATAAGATTTAATTTTGGGTACAGTGTGGATAAACCTTAGTATGACTTTAGTACAAAGTTGTAAATTGCTAATCTCATTTATTTCCCATGAGAAAGAAAAAAAAAATCATTGTATTGCAGCATCAGAGGGATTTTGTGTTTTTAGGTCTGCAAAGAGAAGTTTTAACTATAGGCTTCTAAGAATAATCTTGAGTTATGCGTTGCTTTCTACTTGACTAATGAGTTGCTAGGGATAAGTGCTTGTTTGATAATTGACAAGTTACTATAAGCATAGTTAGTTAATTTTAAAGTTGAACTATAATTTTTACGGAGTTTTACATAAATTTGCTATTGATTATTTTATGTTTATTTAAATTTCCAAAGGTCAGAAAGCACAACCTAGCCAATGCTAGCTTAGTGTCTTAGGCTGCTATCATGTGCTGATGATACTAGAAAACCCCAATCTGGTGAAAGGTGCAGCGGGCAGGCATTAGTTGGGGAGGACAGTGGGTTGGTACATTTAAAAAATGAAACTTGTCAACATTTTTGAAAGATGTGTACATACCTCCAGGGCTCATCATACTCTGCATATAATCGCTGCCTGTCCACTTTATTTTCTTTTGCCTGTAATGCAGGCGCCTCTTCTTTCATGGGGTATAGAATCCTGCTGCACTTCAAGATTGAACCTGAAAGTTCTTTCCCCTGAAACTTGCCTAGAAATGTCTCTTACATCAAACCCAAATAATTTCTTACTCCCTCTAATCTCCTTGTTCATATCATTTTTATGATCATATGCATCTTATTCTTGCCAGGGTTAATTATATTATGAATCCATTTCCTTCACTTAATTTAAAAACTTTTCAGAGTTGGAACTGTCTTATTTATGTTTATATTCCTAGTGCCTAATAAGATTTTTTTTTTAGACAATTATGAACACATTAAATTCTTCCTTTCAGAGTGCTGATTCTCTGCATGAATAAATAATAACTAACTTTGTTGCCAGGCTCTGTTTTAAGAACTTGGTAGGTCTTTAACTCATTTAATCCTCATAGTAACCTGATGAGGTGGGCAGAGTTGTTATCTTGACTTTACAGATGAGAAAACAGGAATGGAGAAGGTAAGAAACCTTGCCCAGGTTTGCACAGCTAGTAGATGACCAAGTTGGAACTCATATCTAACCAGTCTGGTTCCGGAGCTTGCCTGGTGCGACCTGTCAGCAATAATGCTTCATCAAGTAACTTTTAATAATTTCTTAACATTAAATGTAGATATGGGCTTGTTTAACACTAGAAATTGAAATAAGTAGAATTTAATTTATTATTATATTTATACTATTAAGTTTTAAAATCTATAGGGCTCCAAGTATGTTTCTTTTCCTTTTCAAAGTTACCAAGGGAATTGAATGCAATGATTGTTTTTCTTTTGTGGAAGCTTGGGTTTTTATTGAAAAGAATACTTTTTTTAAATGCAGAATTTACTAATAATTCATGGCACTAAGCCTTTGTCATTTGATAGAGTTTTTTCAAGTTCCTAGTTTTATAGAGTGATTCATAAATTCAAAATGGCACTTCCAGATCATTTATTCTTTAAAAGAAAAAAAAAAGCTCTTATTTTCTCTTCATTGCCTTCAGGTTTTCCTTTAAGTTATTTAGAAATTTATAATTGTCATTTGAAAGTCCTTGTCTGCTAATTCCATCATCTCTGTCATTTCTGGATCATGTCTAATTTGGTTCACTGTTTTTGTCGAGTCTCCCCAGTTTGGGTCACATTTTCCTGCTTTTTGCAAGTCTAGTGATTTTTATTGGTTGCTGGACATTGTGAATGCTATGTTGTTGGGTGCTGGATTTTGTTTTCTTTAAAGAATGTTGAAATTTGTTTTGTAGGCAATGAAGTTTACTTTTGGCTCGGTTTGTTTTTAAGGGCCACGTCTAGAATAGCCTTTTCTCAAAGGCTAGTTTAGGCCTACTGCTTATGTGTGATTCTTCTGGAGTCTCTTCTGAATGTCTTGGATGTTCAGTGAGACCTTTCCAATCAGGCTACTTGGCACGCAAATTTTCCACATCCAGCTGCATGTGAATGAACCCTAAGGTTTTTCGTTAGTTTTTCTTTACCTACCCTGGCAGAGTTTCTCATCTTAACTTGTGGGGCTCTGTTTTTAGCCAGACTCAAAAGAACAACGTCTGGATTTCTAGAGCTCTTGTTCTGCATAGCTCTCTCTTTTCCAGTACTCTGCCTTTGTATTTCAGCTGCCTTACTTTCTTGGAACTCTGATCTCTGTCTTTTTAATTTGTTTAATTTAAATTTTCTTTTTCTTTTTTCTTTTTTTAAAAATATTTTTTATTTATTTCTAGGAGAGAGAGAGAGAGAGACAGCGTGAGCAGGGGAGGGTCAGAGAGAGAGGGAGTCACAGACTGAAACAGGCCCCAGGCTCTGAGCTGGCAGTCAGCGCAGAGCCCGACGCGGGGCTCGAACCCACATACCGCGAGATCATGACCTAAGTGAAAGTCGGACGCTTAACCGGCTAAGCCACCCAGGCGCCCCTAATTTAAATTTTCAATTAAAATTTTCTTTCTGCCTGTTTTAAACACGGTGTTACTTCTGTGATCTGTTTGAGGTCTTCTGTCCTACTTTGCTCCTTGGGATGTGCCATCGGATAGGAAGCTTGGGCAAGAGTATGGCTCACTTCGGTTTCTCTCAAAGGTCACAGCTCTGGACTGCCTTTTGACCAGAGTTGGAAAGCAGTTGTTCCATATATTTTATCCAGGTTTCTATTTATGTAAGGTCAGAGGTCTAATTTTGTAAGTCCAGGCCTGATTACTCTATCATAGCCCCATACTCTTTAGTGTTAAGTCATATGGCGAAATACTTTTGTTTATGGGCAACTAAATAGTAATATATTTTAAGACACCACTCTTCACTAGAACTTTCTGTGATTATGGAAATGTTCTGTTTCTGTGCTGTCCAGTCAGTAGACACTAGCCATACGTGGCTATTGAACATTTTGAAACATGGTTAGTACAGCTGAGGAACTGAATTTTTATTTATTTAAATTTAATAGTCCCATGTGGTTAGTGGGTCCTGTCATAGTATAGTTTGTTTTCTCTCAGTATTATAAAATGTCAACCTTGGGTTCCTGATTCCTGGATGGCTCAGTTCGTCAAGCATCCAACTCTTGATTTCAGCTCAGGTCATGATCACATGATCATGGGATCAAGCCCCATGTTGGGCTCCATGCTGAGCATGGAGCCTGCTTAGGATTCTCTCTCTGTAATAAATGTTAAAAAAATTTTTTTCAACCTTACTGCTTTTTCATATCGTAAAAGTGCCTGTGGTTGATCTCTAACATGTCCCAATTTGGAAAATTGCTGTAGTATTTTTTTCAAATTAAAAAAATAGTTACATGTGCCTTAGAGGTAATTCAGAAAATACAGAAAGTACAAAAAAATTTGTCACACGTTATCCCAGAGAAAATTGTTAATATTTTGATACATTTCCTTCCAGTCTTTGTATAGAGAAAATATTATCTTAGTGAAAATTGTGTGGTTTTATTTTAAATATTTCTGTCTTGAAAGGAAATATGCACAGGTGACCAGATTAGAATCCTGAAAATGTTTTGTCCCTCTAGAATTGGCTTTGTATTAATTTGTTATTAAAGAATAGCCTTGTCCAGACAGGCTTTCCTAGCTTTGTAGGCTGTTATTTAGCATTTCTGGGAAGCATATTAATTGGGAAACTTTTTTTTCCTTTTGTCTCTTTATTGTACATTGGTGTTTTTAAATAGAAAAGAAACATTGTGCTCTGGTTGCTTTTTGACAACAGGTGGAGAGAGAGGCCAAATAGGTCCCTGTTAGGGCACCTGGTTTGGAGACTGCTTTCAGTTTGGTATTCTGAGTAACTGTTGTGCCTGAAAACGTGCCAGGTGCTTAGAATCCGAAGGCCTGGCCCTCAAGGGGTTCATGGTGTAGTGGACAAGAAAAACAGTTGGATTTTCTTCTATTTATTTGGAGCGGGTGGAGATCAAATTTTATTGTTTATTTTAATAGTACACTGTATAAAAGTAGTATAATACCTATCGTTTCTAATTTCTGAAATCTTTTGTTTAGGTGAGACATGGAATCCGTTAAAATTGCATTATCAGTTAAGAAACGTGCGGGAACGATTAGCTAAAAACCTGGTGGAAAAGGGCGTATTGACAACAGAGAAACAGAACTTCCTACTTTTTGACATGACGACACATCCCCTCACCAACAACAACATCAAGCAGCGCCTCATCAAGAAGGTACAGGAAGCTGTTCTTGACAAGTGGGTGAATGACCCTCACCGCATGGACAAACGCTTGCTGGCCCTCATTTACCTGGCCCACGCCTCCGATGTCCTGGAGAATGCTTTCGCTCCCCTTCTGGACGAGCAGTATGATTTAGCCACCAAGAGAGTACGGCAGCTCCTCGACTTAGATCCGGAAGTGGAGTGTCTGAAGGCCAACACCAACGAGGTCCTGTGGGCGGTGGTGGCGGCGTTCACCAAGTAACTGCTCAGAACTAGGTTCCTTTCTCTCGTGTAAACCAGTAGGTTCTCTTCTACTGACTTCTGGTTCTTTGCAGTTTGTACTTTCCACACTATAATTGGCTTTTGTTTTATGAAATGGTGGGTGGCTTTTTCTTTTTTGTATGTATGCAGGATTCTGCTGGTACGAGAGGCCTTCCTCTTTCTGTTTTAAAAAAAAAGTTTTACTGCCATATTGGCAATCCATTCCTTGTTGCCATCCTCACTGTTAACTTGTTTTGGGATTCTGGCACGCTTTGACTTTCAGAGTGACTCCAGTCTCCTCACATGCACATCTCTTGGATTACCTCAGCTTGAGTTTTTCCCACATGTGCACGTACATCTAGCATTCTGCCTACAATTCAGACAGAAGTCACAAAAAGGCCTTTAACTCACCAAAGGTAAATATCTGTATCTATTAGGACATTTTATACATAGACCTCAGTTGAGATGTATACTTAGCAAAATTATTTTTAAATTGAAACAACGCAGTAAATAATATAAAATGCCCCTTGGATTTTGTTTCCCATGTAAATCTGTTGTATTATTACACTTGTTGTGATTTTAACTATTAAATCATAAAGGTCCAGTTGTTTCACAAAGCTGGATGGGGTGGACCGCATTCCACATATGCTGTATATAGTTTGAACTCTATATAAATCGCCCCTTCTGGCCACATCTGTCTCCATCTTAGTATTTTGCAAGATTTCTTTAGTTGTACACCTGGTGCCCCTCACTTGCTTCAGTCAATATTGTTTGATGGCAAAATAGACCTCTCCTCCTTGAAGGAAACAGAAAAGATGTGTCTGATGGGTCCTGAGACTTCCTGAGCTGTGCCGTTCATGGCTCTCTGCCTACGCATCTCCTTTCGGAATTAGTTTTGGTTTTAAATGTTTCTGTCGTTTCTATAGGGAAGAGGCTTGTGACCAGTACTAATCTTGAGTACAGTTTTTTCTTTTTCTGTCCACAGTAGATTAATGTCTGCTCTAAAATGTCATTTATCTACTCATACTTTTTTGGGGGGAAACAAATCAAATGTCAGTTTTAGCAGATATTGCATGTAAATTGTTAGCAAGTAATGACTACAACTCAGATGATTAAGAATTTTGTAACAGAAAGCTCTGCTATGTTTTAATTTTTATATACAATTATGATAATTAGCACATTGTAAGAATATAAACCTTTGCTTTTTAAAGTTTATTTTTACTATTTCTTTATCACTGTTTATGGTATCAGCATTGGTTTCATAATGTAAATACTATATATTGAACAAATTAAATGTCAAATTTTTTATTACCATAGTTCATGTTAATAGTGGGGCTTTCAGGTGTTTAGAGATTTTTTGGTTAACATTCAATGCAAAAGTACTAGATGGTGTATAACTGTAGAATTGAATTTTAAGGGATTCCCTAATATGTATACTATCTTTTTATCTGAAGTAATAAATAAACTATGATCTTGAAAGTGCCTGAATCAGAGCAAGCATGTCATTTGTATTTTTGTATTCTACCATCGCTTTCTTTCTAATTTTTACTTAGCTTTAGTTCAGTGTGGTGATACTTTGTTTTTCTATTTATTTATTTATTTATTTATCTATCTATCTATCTATCTATTTATTTATTTATTTATTTATTTATTTATTTAGAGATAGAGACAGCACAAGTGGGAGGGGAGCAGAAAGTGAGAGAGGGAGAGAGAATCCTAAGCAGGCCCTGCACTGCCTACGTAGAGCCTGATTTGAAGCTTGAACCCATGAAGCCATAGGTTTGACCTGAGCCAAAACCAGAGAGTGGGACACTTCAACCGACTGAGCCACACAGGTGCTCCTAGAGATAATATTTCTTGCAGTGCAGGGCCTGGCAAACTTTTTCATGTAGGACTGGGTAGTAAATACTTGGGTTTTGTGAGCCATATATAATGTCACAGCTACTCAGCTCTTGAGTGAAAGTTGCTGTCGATAATACAAATAAATGGATGAAGCTGTGTACCAGTAAAACTATTTACAAAAGCAGGCAGCTGACCATTGGTAATTGTTGGCCAGGCTCTGTTTTTTTAGTGCATGGAGAAAGACAGATTTCCTGTCATTTAAAATAATCTCCTTTACCTCCAAAAAATGACATTACTGGTGGTAAATAAAAAGTATGGTAACTTAACCCCCCTCTCCCCCACCAAAGTGGATACTGAACTGATAATTGATACTATTCTGGAATTTCTTTTCAGGTGAGGATATACAGTTTTTTCTTTGCAAAGATTTTAGAAGTGAGGTCATGGATGGTTTTCTAAAGTATTTTTCACCTCATCGTCAGCATCTATATATTCTCAAGGGTGGAAAAGGGCCTTTCCCGAACCCCTGTCGGTGTTTGTTTCAGAGCCAAGTGCCCAGTCCCCTCTACCCGTGTGTGGCCCCAAGAGCAGTACGTGTTTCTGTAGTCAGAAGAGAGGAAAGGGAGTGTAGTTTGGAGGTGGGGGGTTGCTACCTGGAACTGTCTCCTATATAATGCTACTGTGTACAGTCCTCTTCAAAGGGGAAATGATACGACCCCATGGAAATAATGGTGCTGTGTGGTAGGAGCGGTGTTTCCACAGGTTTATGCCACTCAGATCTAAACATCAGGCAGTGAGTTTTAACATAATAAAACTTACATAAAAGTCTGTTGTGTAAAGAATCTGCTGTTTCTTGAATTCTTCATATATTGTTTAACTGTTGAGTGTTCCTTAAAATAACCCAATCTTTAAGAGTGCTCTAGCCTGATGTAAAACAAAGCTCCAGCCAGAAAGGAGCGAGGAGACTTGGTGAGGGCACGCTCTGTGCCTGGTGAAGTAGTCTGCGCCTCGCCTGGAGTTCCCCAAACCCTGATTAAGGTCTTCACTTCATGGAGTTGTTAACAAGCTTGGAGAGGATGCTTTGCTCCATCTCATGTTACCTGGTAAGTGTTGAACTTTTGGTCCCGAGCGAGTGAGCAATAGTTCTGGCCCTCAACTCCAATTTTTCCTTTCTTATTTTAGTACTAGGCGGGGACTCATTTTCTCTAACAGAGACAACAGCAGAAGAGCAGGCCTGCAAAAAATTCTCATGGTGGTCCAGAATTCACTGATAGAAGGGTATTCCTGCTTGCTTCTAATATCTTGGTATAACTTAACATAAATTGTCTTTTGGGGATGAAAATGTTGGCCAATTCTGTATGTCCTCAGAGGAAAGAGACACTGTCAGATGTCAGGTGGCCAGGAAAGCCTCTGATCTGCAGAAGCAGGATTGCCCAGTGGTCTCAGACACATCCGTCACTCAGTTCTTCCCATTGTTTGTGAACAGATGGATACAATACTCTTTAAATATAACCTCTGAGTTTGGTCATCACCCAAAGGAAGGCAAAAAGGGCTGGTATTTGGTTCAGTGGCAATATAGGACCAGTAAATAATGACATTCAGCCTGATGACAAGGGTCCATGACTGCCAGATGTGGTCACTCTTGCCCCCAGAACATGGAAACCAGGAGTCACAAGTCTGTGTGAGGTACTTATGAAGTTTAATTCCAACTCTATGGCCTCTCCATCCTGTATTTCCTCATTATGTATATTTACAGGTAATACCGCACCATTTTGCTTTCATCCAGATCAAGGTAACTTGACAACCTGAGTAATTTCCTATTCGTTGCAGGCCATTGAGTCCCAGGACCATATCCCTGGCTCTCATAAATTTTGCACCGATTTCCTGAATTCTTAACAGCACCAGTAAGGTAGTGGTATTAATGTACATAACCTTGCGGGCTACTTTCAGAGGAGTGTGGCTGGTAACAGTTAAATTGATATGCAGACTTTCTCAGCTGAATGTTAGAATTTACTCTTGGTAGACCAGTGGTGTACTGTGATTCCCACGAGCATCATAATGGGAATATGCAATATTCTTTTTCCATTTATGTTGTGGAGAGCTTTTGAAATAAGCACACATTCTTTTTAAGCATTTTTGGCTTCATTGTATAACTTCCCCGCTAATGAACATTTGGATTATTTTCCTGTCTGTCTGTCTGTCTGTCTTTCTGTCTTCCTGTCTTTCCGGTCTTTCTTGTCTTCCAATTTAATTTTAGAAAGAGTGTGAATGGGGGAGAGGGAGAGAATCTCAAGCAGGCTCCACATGCGAAATGGAGCCCAATACGGGGCTCCATCTCATGACCCGGGGATCATGACCTGAGCTGAAATGAAGAGTCACACGCTCAACCAGCTGAGCCGCGCAGGTACCCCTTGTCTTTATATTTGATTTCTATAGGAAGGATAATAGAAATGAATTTGCTCCAACAGTAGGTCTTGAAAATGTAAGACAAAATCCATTTGATTTCTTTTTTTTTTAATGTTTTATTTATTTCTAGGAGAGAGAGAGAGAGACAGCGTGAGCAGGGGAGGGTCAGAGAGAGAGGGAGTCACAGATTGAAACAGGCTCCAGGCTCTGAGCCGGCTGTCAGCACAGAGCCCGATGCGGGGCTCGAACCCACGAACCGCGAGATCATGACCTAAGCAAAGGTCGGATGCTTAACTGACTAAGCCACCCAGGTGCCCTAATCCGTTTGATTTCTAAGATTGATGTTAGACTTCCACCAATAATGTGAATGCTGGTTTCTTTAGACCTTAGCCAGTACTGTAGAGGGCCTCATCAGTTCTGGTCTTCACCAAACTAATAGACGAGAATGATCAAATTATTTTAACTGTGGAGAGATTATTATCATTTACTATCTTTATTGGTAATTCGCATTTGTTTTTTTCCCCCCAGTGAGTTACTTGTTCATGTTCTTCATTCCTTTTTTTAAGGGGCATTGATCTTTTTTTGTGTTGCTTCATCAGGACTTCCCCATATTGTGCGTATTAATGCTGTGTTTGTGATGCAGTTGGTTTTCCCAGTTTTTGGAGCTGGTATAAGGTAAGGCTTTCTGTTTTTGTTTTTTTAATATTTGGAAAAGTGTATGGTGCAGTGCTCAAGGCTGGTGTCTGTGCAGACCTTAATTGTCCTACTAAAGAGATCTGCCTGGTATTCAGATTTGGGATATGTCTATATTGTAAGAGTTTGGGAGCACAAATATGATATCTAAAAATCACACGTACAATTTATAAATATTTGTGTATGCAAACATTGCTTTTATGATTAAAATTCAAATGGAAAATCATATGAGCAAATGTATAGGCTAATAAGTTATTTGGAGGCAAATATGCTTGCAGCTGTCACCCAGGTCAGGAGATACAATGTTCCAGAATCTGTTCAAGACTGCCTCCCAATTACAGTCTCCTTAATCCCTGAGAGTACTCTTCTGACCCAGTATGCATCTCTAACAATTTTGTTCTGTTTGTTTTCATTTTCCTTTTTTTCCCTTAAAGCTTATTTATTTTGAGAGCATGAGAGTGTGACTGGGGGAGAGAGAGAGAGGTAGAGAGAATCCCAAGCAGGCCCCGTGCTGACAGTGCAGGGCCTGACCTGGGACTTGAACCCATGAACCATGAGATGACCTGAGTGGACACCTAGAGTCAGATGCTTACCCAACGGAGCCACCCACGTACCCCCTTTCAATCTTTCATTTGATGGCTTTTTATAAGGTTTTTTTTTAATGTTTATTTTTGAGAGTACAAGAGGGGGAGGGGCAGAGAGAGGCGGACGGAGGATCTGAAGCGGGCTCTGTGCTGACAGGCTGACAGCAGCGAGCCCGAAGTGGGGCTTGAGCTCATGAACAGCGAGATCATGACCTGAGCTGAAGTTGGACGCTCAACTGAGCCACCCAGGCGCCCCAGGTTTCTCTTAAAATAGAAGTCTCCCTCTGACACCCAGCTCGTGTCTTTTCCCTTGCAAAATATTTGTTGATGAAATTGGATCACTTGTAGAGTTTTCCAGGGTTTGGATCTTGCTGGCTGTACCCACATGGTGCAGTTTCACGTGCTTTTCTGTCTTCCGTACTTCCCAGGTATTGGTCATTGGATCTAGAGGCTGTCAGATTCAGGTTTGTTTGGGCAACACTATTTCATAGGTGGGGGTTTGTTCTTTCATCAGGGAGCTCTTAATCTCTTTCCTTTTGTGATGTCGGCAGCTCTGCTAGTCAGTTCTTACATCAGTGAGTGATTGGGATTGCAGAGGGGTGATACTTTAATTCTTGCCATTTCTTTGCTTATTAGCTAGAGAATGTCTATAAAAAACTTTAGCTTATATCATGACTACTACCTCTTAGTATTCATAGAGGAAAAGTAGGATAAAGTCTTTTTTTTTTTTGAAGTTTGTTTATTTTGAGAGAGAACGAGCTGGAGAGGGACAGAGAGAAAGGGACAGAGGATCTGAAGTGTAGGGCTTGAACTCATAACCTGTGAAATCGTGAACTGAGCCGAAGTTGGACGCTTAACCGACTGAGCCACTACCCAGGTGCCCCAGTTCTACCTTTTAAAAACATGTTTATTATTTTGAGAGAAGAGAGAAAGAAAGAGTGCGCGTGTGGGGAAAGGGCAGAGAGGGAGAGGGGGAGAGAGAATTCCAAGTAAGCTTCACACTGTCAGCAGAGCTCAATGCAGGGTTCGATCTCATGACCATGAGATCATAACGTGAGCTGAAACTTAGTTGGCCACTCAACCAACTGAGACACCTAGGTGGCTAAATTCTCCCCTAAATTCTACCTTTTGTTTACCAAGTTTCAAAATAGAGTTGGTTCCCTAACGTTCTCTAAAGGTGACTGATACGTTAAGTGTTATGAACTTAACAAATAAATTTTTTTTTATCATCATCACTTTCCTTGATGAGAACCAGGATTCTTGATCTGGAAAACCTGGAGGTACAGCTTTAAGACAGAAGGTAGTAAAAACCTTGTAGTATTACATTTAAATGGGAAACGTCAGTATAAACTTATGAAGTACTTTTTTTTCCTTTTTTTATTGTGGTAACAAAATTTACCATTTTAACCGTTTTTAAGTGTACAAGTCAGTGCCCCACTTTGAGCTGTATCTGCATTGTAAGAACAGTGTCATTATATAGTAGAGTCTCCCTTTTAACTCTTACTTTGGTCTTGACTCTTCAGGGAAATATGTATTTAGTGCTCACTACCGTTCCTTATGTCACGGGCCTGTCATTTTGGTTGTCTTGCTCATTTGTTAGTAGATTCTTCAGAAAGGGCTTGTGACACTAATAGTCCTGAGTGTTTGTGTGCTGATGACAGTTATCTACAGCCTTTTTATTTGAAAGTCAGTTTGTCTGGATAACATTCTAGCTCCTATTTTGATTTTTTTTTTCTTTTTTAGTGTGTTAAGTGTGTTCATTTTGGATAAAGCATTACTGTCGAAGTCTGATTGTAATAGGATTTTCTTTCCCTCGTGAATGTCTTGTTCTTTTTGCCTGGAGCCCAGAGGACCCAACCCCCTCCCGGTTTCCCCCCAGTAATGTTACCACACTTGTGTTTGGGGGTTGCTTGTTCTGGATCAGTATTTCCTTTTAAAGTCTTTTTCTTTTTTTTTTTAAATGCTTGTTATTTTTGAGAGAGAGAGACAGAGTGTGAGCCAGGGAGGGGCAGAGAGAGAGGGAGACACAGAATCCAAAGCAGGCTCCAGGCTCTGATCTGTCAGCACAGAGCCTGACATGGTGGGGCTCGAACTCATGAGCCATGAGATCATGACCTGAGCTGAAGTCAGACACTCAGCTGACTGAGCCACCCAGGTGCCCCGGATCACTGTTTCCAAATACATGGTGTGTTCCTTCAATATGTAGTGTCAAATCTTTTTTTATTCTCATTTTCAGGAAAACTAAAGTTTCAGTGTGTGTTCTGTCCCTTGGTTTAGGTTTTCTTCCTTGGGGACTGTTACTGCAGCTCCTTATATTTGTCTGTCTGCTTGGGCTCTTTTTTCTCTTTACTGTTGATCTTTAAGCCTCTCACCCTTTTTATTTTCTCTTTGTCTTAAGATGTTATCATTCTAGTTTTGTCTTTTCTGAAGTTGTTTTCACTGAGTTTTAATAACCAATTTCTGAACTGTTTTTATAATTTCAGTTGATCTTACTCATATTTTATGTCATTTTCTTGATGTATTTTGTTTTAGGCATTCGGTTATGGTTTTCACTGGTTTCCTGAGCATGTCTTTCTGATGTGCTTTTTTGTCTATAGGGATGGTATTGGCGCCTCAGCCTCTTTGTTCTACTAACATCGAATGGGATTTTACCTAGATTATCTTCTGTTGCCTCTTTTTACGTGAGATTACTTTTCGCTGCTGTTTTACAAGGGATGTGGGTCAGGGTAGCTTTTCTAACTATTTATTCTCTACACCTCCCTCTTCTCTTAGGGTGCAGTGGAAAGAAACCCGGCACATTACTTTCTGAGATCTGCTTCTGCTCCCCTATTGATTATTATGTATTCTGTTGATTATGGTGGGGATGGTGGCTTGTTGTAGGGGTGCCAGGTGTCTCGGTGTTTCCTCCGCTTCCTTTGCACAGATCTTGCTGCTGTTAGTAGTTTATCCCTGCCTGTTTGTATATGATGGGGTTTGTGGGGGTACTTTCATACCTAGTTTTGGTGTAGTACTTGGTTTTTCTATACTAGTTGCTGTGTGTGTGTGGGGGGGTGGTGGTGGTGTGGATGGGGGCCTTGGTGGTGGTGGCAGCAGCAGCGGGGAGAGAGAACGGGTGGGATTGTGAGGAGACTAAGACACTGTGTCACTGTCTGGCCGTCTTGCCTGAATCTACTGGGATAGCCCCTCCCTAGTTGTCGTTAGTTTGGATGTAGTCTGGTTAAATTATGAGTCTCTCTTGTCTTACAGTTCCTGAATTTAGCCTCCTACTCACTTTATGATTTAAAAAATGCAGCATGATGAAAACTTAAAGTATTTATTGATGTCTTTTATAATTTTTTAATCAATTTTTTGCTTTTTAGTCCTAATGCACTACATTTAAAGATTTCTTAACATCCCATTTCAATAACATCACTTAGGCTTAGAATTTTCTTAGTATTACTGGATTCTGCTGCCCAACATTTCATCAGGATTTTTATTTCGTTTATGAATATCCTTTGTCCATTTCCACTGTATTTTAAGCATTTTTCAAGTTCATCTTCAATGTCCCTGACTTGGGTTTCTGCAATTTGATTTGACTTGGTGCATCTGATAGGTCTTTAGTTTGGTCAGGTGGTCTCTTCAGTTTCTGTTCTTAGTTATACCAGGTCCTTATTAATCTCACTTGATTTTCTTTCTGTTTTGATTTTGTTTCTTAGAAGCTACATTCTCTTTAAGAGAATTCACGTTTTGTGTTTTTGAATTCGGTATTCATTGAGAATACAAATCAGTTTGGGTTCATAGTCTACTGATACCCGTTCCCGAGGTATCGTCCTCCACAGTGCAGGTTTCTCTCCGCCGGCTGCATGTTGTGTTTCAGCGTCCTCGCTCCACTGTACCGGTGCCGCGCTCACGAGGAGGACCTTTGCTGAACCAAATTGCTTTCAGTGGGGGTTCTGTCTAAGCCTGCTGTTTGCCCAGGGTTGGTCGGTAGTGGATAGATTAGGTCTCTGTGCTTAAGTATGTTCAGTTCATCCTTTAGGATGAGAGAAGAAGGCAGGATAGTGGCCAATTTTAATCCTGTTTCATTCAGATAGGTGCCTTGCGGGGATCGGGAGGAGGGCATGTGGAGCGGTGCTCGCCGGAGCCCTTGTGGGTTGGGTGAGCTGTGACAGCTAAGCCCTTACTGAAGTAGTTTCAGCCCTTTTGTGGTGGGGCCCTGTCTGGCAGGGGCTCCCTTCAGATCAGACCATTCCTTGTGTGTTACTCCCAGGCTGACCCAGGGATCTGTAAAAACCAAACAATCCTCGTTTTTCAGCCTCACCCTCCTTACCATTCTGAGGGGTGTAAATGGTTCCAATTCTGGGTGCTTCCTGCTCTTCTGGGGTCCATGTTCTCCTGTAATCCCCTTTCTCCAAGTTAAGTCTTCTGGCGGCATTCTTTAGGACTCTCATTTCATACTTCTGCTTTTTCTCATTTAGAGGGAATTGTATCCCATTTCACTGCTCTTTGGTTTGGTCTTGGATTGTATTGCACGTGCTATGTAGCCTCCAGCACTTACAGAATGGGCTATTTCTGTATTATATTAAAACCGCAAGTTGCTCTCTTTGTATTTGGGTGTTAGAGAAAAGACTTACGTGAACAAATAAGCTCGCTCTGTGTAGAAGTTCTACCCGAGTAGGAGTGAGCCATTCGGCATCTGACTTTTGGGGTATATATGGAGAAAATCAGGCAGGTGGCAGGTGGTATGTCCAGAGAATTCTATGATACAGAGTGAGGCTAAAGGACAAAAGAGCATTCATAAGGTTTCTAAGTAAAGAAAAGGTAAGAAGAGCGGGTGATAACGCCACCAACCGGTAGAGGGAGAAGTGGGTCTGCAGAAACAGACCCACAAATAGCAGGGGTCTTTTTTGTTTGTTTTTGAGAGAGAGCACATGAGCAGGGGAGAGGCAGAAAGAGAGGGGGAGAGACAGAATCCCAAGCAGGCTCAGTGCTGTCAGCCCGGAGCCCAATGCAGGCCTTGATCCCACAAACTGTGAGATCATGACCTGAGCTGAAACCAAGAGTCACTCAGCCGACTGAGCCACCCCAGGCGCCCCAAATAGCAGGGGCGTCTCATCAGTGGAGAGAACACCATGAGCCCTGTCATTCAGTCTCAGAGGCCCGGTCATATACCAAGTCCAATTTTTACCTTTCTGTGACATGCCGTCACAGAAAGATGAGAGAGAGAGAGAGAGAGAGAATCAATCCCAAGCAGGCCCCATGCCCAAAGTGGGGCTCGATCCCATGACCCTGGGATCATGACCTGAGCCAAATGCTAAATCAACTCAGCCACCAGCGTGCCCCTTATCATTATACTTCAAAAGGTTACTTTATAGATGGCAGAACTAAAACAACAACAACAAAACCAAGTAGTAAGCAGAGTGTTTATTTTTTTAAAATTACTTAAAAAAGGTTGTTTACAGAGATGTGGATTTACATAACGTGGCGACAACATTTTAAAAATGTACAGGCTATTTCATATTATTGCACTTACTCTTTAATATATAAGGCATTTTATTTTACATAAATAAAGGATAATGTATATTATCATACAACAGGTGTGGTGCCAATTAAGTCAACCATAAAATCAAATGAGATGTGTATGGAGGGACAGAAATGAAACCCGACTTACTTCAACCTTCACAGAATATCCTTGCAACCACAATTTACTTGTTGAAACAGTATTACCTTCATAGCTTACTGTGGGTGACTGACGAGTTAAATAAGAACCCCAAACAATGAAAGTTTTAGTAGGATACTAGAATACCATTAGTGCTCACGTCAGGAAGTGTGGGAATTAGACTAATTAGAAATACTATTCATGCCTTGAACACTGAAGACAAAGAAGTAGCTTTCTAAGGGTCAGAGATATTTAGCCTTTTGCTTTCTCCCTTAAATTCCAACTGTTGATTAGGGAAACCCTTCTCGCAAGATCTAGAAATGGCTGACGACTTAACGTAGTTCAGTGAGCCAAAGGTCTGCCCTCTACACTCTTCAGATATGATGATCAGGGACTCATGGAAGGAGACTGTCCCATTGCTCCACATTCTCTCGAAATTCCTGTCTGTTCACATAGGACACTGAATCTCTCACTGGTAGGCACAGCTGGAAGAGTAGAGGCAAATATTCTCTTACCATTTAGGCAAGAAAGCAGAAACCACAAAACTGACCCCAGAGACTTAAAAACAATCTAGCATGCACCTTGCACTGACTGCCTATAGTTTTCCTACCTGGAACTGTAGTGAAAAGTAGAAGCTACATTAATCAGGTCTTTCTAGCTAACGCTTGTACGACATTCTCTTTTGTATATAACCTATGGGAAAAAAAAGGAGAAATCTGGGCTCACACCAGCCAGATACTTCATTCCCATCCGAGGGGCCCCTGTGGGCCGACTTTACAGAGGTTTACTGGGATTATTAGTCACTTGGAAAAGTGATGCACAAAGGTGAGAAAGCACCTCAAGGATCGGGGGAGGGTATACAGTGACCTCCGTCCTTTTCTCTGAGCCACAGACCCAAGCTGCAGGTCCCTGGAAGAAGTCTCCGACGTGAAACCTCGGCGTCCTCCCGGAGGCAGCTTACGAGTCTCACCCGGACTCCCGGGACTTGATCCACTGGCCTGCGTCACCCTTGGATCTGGCTCGTGACTACATAGTTCTGCTTTACCTTCAAAGAATGACTCACCCTTGTTCTCCATTTTCTTCTTTTTACATCTTGGTAAATGTAGCTGGTGAAGGTTTGGAATTTAAGAAAAGAAGGTGCAGCAGAAGGAGAAAAGCCAGTTGTGTGACAGGGAACAGCGCATTGAATGGGAACAGCCACTACGAACAAGTCATGTTTGGAAAGGAAGGGCAGCCGGGACGAGTTTCACAGGCAGTAGGAGTCACACAGCAGGCTTCTGCAGGGAAATGGTTTTGGCAAAAGGAAGAATTTGCAAAACACGAAAACAAAACCAGCAAACACTTTACTCACTGCAGAGCCGTCATTACACCCAGGTCAGAAAAAGCGGTCCAATGCTTTAGAAAGGTTCTGTTTCTTAAGCTTGTTGGGAAAGGGGAACACAACCAGCCAAACAAAAGTCCCCGAAAAGGATTATTTTTAAGCTCCTCCATTTGGATTGTAAATGTAATGCCTATGTTTATAAATCCAAGGGTACTAAAAAGATTTCTAAAAATTTGGCTTAAATTAGTGGTTGGAGTGCATAAAATAGAGAAATGGAAACCCAGTGACTGTGATCTTTCTGCCTACTCTTGTGTTGACTGGTCTTGAATCGAAGCACTTATTCAAGACAAGTTCCAAACTAGATGCAAGGTGCTTTCAGAGCTGGAACTTTCTGCTCGTTCTAAGCAGCAAAGTTCATGGCTATTTAGTACGGTTTATCAGAACGGCATTTCTGTAAAGTAGCCTTACGACTTACACTTTTAGATCATGATCAGCACTTCATGATGATCGATAATCCACGGAGTTGAACTCTGCATCCATACATTGCACATTACACTCGCTAAAAAATATCACTTTCTGTATTTTGCTTTTTCATTTTTGGATAATTAATTAATTCCTGAGCTCAGCTTAACTGTTAGGTCATAACTCTTCCTTCTTGTCTCATTTTCTTGTCACGGTAACAATTCAGACCCACAGCTCCTTCCACTGAATGTGCCCTAAAAGCACTGTTACTTGCTTACAAAAATTATATAAAACTGTAGTCCATTTAGTTGTGACATTTGTGTTGCCTCCTGGGACCTGGTGACCTCCCTCACTGCCAGGACTGGGTACGGTGCGAGAGGAGGCCAGAGGGACGCGAAGGTCTAGGTAAATGTTTTGAATGAAGAAGGGCACGCCACGTCTCGTATCCCCATCAGTAAACATGAAAAGGAGGGGACAGGCACTGGAACGAAAGGGTCCCTCCTAGCCTAGGTGGTCAAGGTCAAAGGCTTCCCGGGGTCAGCTCCACTGCTGCCGCACGCACAACAGGTCAGCTTCACGTAGATGTCAAAATGTGGAGATGTCTGTAGTCCTTGCCTGTTTCGTGTTCCTGTGTTGTTTTAGGAACCCAGCGTTTGAAGACGTTAATTCGGATTTGCTTGAGTAAGGGAACTGCGAAAAGGAAATGCTTGTTCAAAAACGAAACAAGCATGACCACTGAGTGTCACTACCGGTGACGGTTTCAGGAAGAATGTCTATGCTTCCTGATTACTAACTGCACAGGTCCCTCTGGGACAGACTTCATAATATTCCAGGCATCAAAGTGCATGAGCCCAACCAGGGGTTTCCCATTAATGGCGAGAATTTCATCTCCAGCTTCTATTGTTCCCGCTTGTTCCGCTGCACCCCCTGTGAGAATAAATGCAGAATAATGGCTGGGCACTTTGACAGCAATCAATCAAATACCGAGGAAACGAAAAACTTAAATGACATACAGCGCATGTACCCATAAAAATATTCAAATCTGTAACCCCCTCCCCTCCTCCTAAAGCATATAAGCAGTGGACTAGATGATCATTTTCAACGTATTTAAATAGAGGGAAGACGCAGGCTAGATAAAGAACTACAAATCAGTAACTAAAATCCAAATGGCCAGTAAATGTAGGAAAGAGGTTCCACTTCTATCCAATATACCATGACCGCTAACCAGGGACTGTGGAGATTACTTACACAACAAAGCCTGATGTGTCTCTACACTGCAGCTTTCTGTAATAACAAGCTTAGGCGTCTATAGGTGTATGTTACACTGATACTGTTAGCATTAACTGTCATGATACAATAGCATATTACATAGAGTAGGACATAATAGGATATACAGTAGTATATGTTTAGATTTTAAAGAAATGTTAGAGTGTGGTGGAGGGAGGTGCAGAGAGAGATGATCCCAAGCAGGCTCCGTGCTGTCAGCATGGAGCTCGATCCCAAGAATCAATGACCTCATGACTGGAGCCCAGATCGAGAGTCAGATGCCTAACTGACCGAGCCACCCAGGTTCCCCTATAATTATACTTTTAATTGTTTAGCTGAGGAACCTGAAGAGATTTTTGAGAGCTGTCCAAGATCATAAAATGATTCAGGATCATAAAGAGACCTCAGATCTACCACATGTTTCAAGGATCTCTACTCCCATCCTAGTATGTGCAGTTTTCAATGAATGGGATCCCTTGGTCGACGTTGATTACCCCTGGCTGCCACCCTGCTGGCCTGCCTTCGCCTAGTAGGTTTATATCAGCTACAGCTAATACGAGTTCAGAACACAGGGTTGGATGCAGACCCTGGAGCCAGACTGCGTGGGGTCAAGCCTTGTTCTGCCACTTGCACCTGTGACCCTCAGGGCTTGTGTGGTCTCCTGTGGCACAGGCTCTCCTCTGGTGAAACGGGGATAACAGTACCTGATAGGACTGTCATGTGGGTGACATGCGTTCACAGGTGTAGAACGGCACAGGGCAGACATACAGTGCACCCTGCATGTCACAGAGAATAAGCACATTTTCCAAACGGAAGGCACCGTCCTACACAGAAAGCAAACAGACCGCTGACTGGGTTTTTAGGGCATTACCTTTGTACACTCTTTTAATGACCAGGGGCCCATCTCCAGCCATCGAGGATTTCCCTCCATCCAGACTCAGTCCCAGCCCAGCAGAGGTCTTCAGCACTTCGACACACAGAGCATCGTGGGAAGCTACACTTCTCCCTGTAGCAACGATGTAGGAAGGATGAAAATGACAGGGACACTCATCACCTCCTGTCCGGTCCCCTAAATGCATCCCCGGCACCCTGGGGTCCCATCTGCCTTCGAAACCAGCGTTGGGGTTGGTCTCCTAAATTTGGAGCGGGCCTCAAGGCTCTGTCTTGCAGTACACACCATGTGCCCTGAGCCCCTCTGTTGTGCTCAAGCAGAAACCCCCAGGAGCCAAACTGCTCTCCACAAGCCCCACGCACTGCTGTGGGTTGTCGTGAAGTCATGCTCGGGGAATCAAATTCGGTTTCCTGCCGAGCCTGACTGCTGACAGCAGCAGCATGTCACGGCCTGACACCGAAACCCTGTTAACACCCAAACGCCAGACCCCATGTAGACCGCGCTCATGGATTCCGAAGCTCCCAGGGGCGCCAGGCTCCTCTCCTTCCTCCTCCCGCCACGCACGCTGCTGTTGGGGGCCTTCATCACACACCAGCTGCCTTCACTGCCATCTCCTCTCTCCTGGGGGGGGAGGGGGTGGCGTTTCCATGGCAACCTGTCCTCCGCTGCAACACAGTTGCGCCTGCTCTGTGTGCTAGTGTGGAGAGGCCTGGCTGAAACCCATCTCGGAGATCTGCACAGAGATCTGCCTTTTATTTCTCTTATTTACACACTTTCTCAGCGAAGGATGTTGAGGACGGGAATGGAAAGGCGCACCAAGTTGTCCTGGAGGCAGGGGAAGGACCACAGGTTAAATTGCTTCCCTCGGGTTGAGGCCAAGCGAGCCAGCATCACTGCTTTTGCACATAAAGGTCAGGCCATTAGTGTGGTGGAAAGAAGGCGACTCCACCTCCCATGTGGTCGGACGGAAATGTGCCGACCGTCGGGAGCAGCGTGATGTTTCACTTGCTGTTAAGCAGGGAAACCGGCCCATTACAGTGGCTCTCAGCTCTGGCCAGATTCCACTGGAATCCCTTGAGAACCTTAAAAAGATAGTGACGCTGGGCCCTGGCCCTCACCTTCACCCCCATCCCTCAGGGTTTATGATGTAAATGAGCTGGGGAAATTTGCTGGGCAGGAGGATTTTAAAAAGCTTCCTACGTGGCTCTAACGCGCAGCC
This sequence comes from Crocuta crocuta, assembly GCF_008692635.1. Classification (NCBI taxonomy): domain Eukaryota; kingdom Metazoa; phylum Chordata; class Mammalia; order Carnivora; family Hyaenidae; genus Crocuta; species Crocuta crocuta. The sequence goes on from NW_027528806.1 coordinate 2,161,597, forward strand.
TACTGCATCAGCCCCCAAGTGCGATGCTCGCGGCGTGTGCTGGGGTGATTGCACAGGCTCAGGCAGAGCCCCGGGCAGGGCCATTTGAAGGAACAGGAATATGAACAAATAAAGTTTAGGCCCTGAATGTGCCACAGGAATACTTAATGATTACAAACGACGGGATTAGCCTTCCATATCCCGAGTTCACTAGTCTTTAAAACTCAGGAAGCTACTGGGATTAAGTGTCAAGTGGTTTCCTTTGACAAGTTAAGTTTCTTGGGTCCCACTGAAAGTACAAGCAGTTGAGACTGTGCTGGGGCAAAGGTGCGTACGACAAAGTCTGATGACATAAAGTGCCTCCTAATGCTGGGAAGGGCTTCAGTTTTCTAGAAGAGCAAGAGCAAAAGAACAAGAGAAGGCTGAGAATACCCCTGGCCTGCAGAGGCATCTGGACAAGAAGAGTTTCTGGTTTGTTCAGTGGACAAGCAGTGTCCTTTCCAGCAAAGCAATCACAGCCCAGGCTGCCACGACGCCATGTTGAACAGAGAGGAATTCAGCTGCCCTTGACTTCATTAGGGAGAGAGGCTGAGTGGAAACAAAAGCCTCCCCAGAAGGCGATGCCCTGACCCGAGCGTCGTTGGGTCTCCTGTGCCGCCTGGACTAAAGACATCGCTCCTGAAATCCAAGGTAGACGACACCACTGAAGTCTGGTGTCGATACCCGAAGGCTGTAATCAGCCTGTGCTTCAGAAGCAGAAGTGGTACTTAGTTCCTTCTGAGTCAGTACTTCATTCGCTTTACTCGTGAGCCTTGGTGTGACAGTGCGGAGGGCACAGAAAATCTATTTCTGAACCTCTTTTTATAAGCTCTTCTTGGTTGACTAAGGCTACAGTCTCTGTTTTTACACATCTGTACCCCATCATTTTCTTACATTCTTCCAAAACAGGAAAGGATACAAACCTTCATACTTTCCAAGGACAGATCTCAGTACTGGAACTTCTCTTTCTACATTCTCAGTGTGGTTCCCCTCCCCTACCACAAGTTTCTTGCTTTACTTACCGGCCACTTAAGTCCTAAGGAGAAGATATAAATGTGAAAGGGCTTCCTTAGGACATTTAAAGAAGCGGTCAGGTGGCCGTTAAAAATCTTCAATAGTATGACTGTCACTACGGGGGGAGGTGGTTTATATATAACTCACTTGTAACACTGCTTTTGCTTGCAAAACCATCTGCCAACATTAGACTTCACTACCTTTGATTTCTCTGACCCAGATGATAGCAGTTACCTTCCTTTGTGCCCAAGCGACTTGACCCCGCCAGGTGCGCACACCCTGCTGCTGGTTGAACTGGTATCTTACCTGCTCCGGGCTCCAGGACGCTGGTTTTTCTGGATAGCAAGCCCCTCCCATTGGCTTCCTGTCTGGTGGAGGATCTGGACTGCTCATTCCCTTTCTTGATGACAACGAGGACATCTTTGTGCAGCTGTGCTTGGTGCAGAACCTTCAGGACATCCCCGTGGGCTAAGCCAGCCAGTGAGGCGCCATTGACTGATAGAAGGAAATCCCCTCGGTTCACAGTCCCTTCCTGAGAAGCAGCCCCCTGAGAAAACACCCTGTGCACCTGGGGCGAGGGGAAGACAAAAGCCAAAGTCATTTATAACAGCCAGGAAAAGCAGATTTGTAGGACAGGAACTTTCTAATGGCAAGTTTTCAAAATCATACAAATGTGGTTTACCAAAAACCTATTATTCAGTGTGAGGGATGGAATATATATTTAAAAAAAATTTTAATGTTTATTTAGTTTTGAGAAAAAGAGAGACAGCATGAGCGGGAAAGGGGCAGAGAGAGAGGGAGACACAGAATCTGAAGCAGGCTCCAGGCTCTGAGCTGTCAGCACAGAGCCTGATGAGGGGCTCGAACTCATGAACCGTGAGATCATGACCTGAGCCAAAGTCAGACGCTCAAACAACTGAGCCACCCAGGCACCCCTTGAATATATTTTTTATTTAACTTCTTGCTAGTGTCTGGCGCTCCGTGGGGGCGAGAAGAATATAAAAATGAACAGAACTTGGTCTTGTCCAGTGAAGGTGGCCTCTCCAATGATCTCAAAGTCCTTTGAGTGATATAAAATTTTAGGTTGTTCTTGAGAAGGAAGTGATTTCAAAAGCAAATGCAGGTTTGGTCGGTTAATTCTAGTGTTTTTCTAGTGCTTGAATAAAATGTTTAGGTGAATATGAAGATACAGAATCACTCAGTCTGTGTCACAGTCAGCTCTGTGGTAAGAATGTGTATCTTTGCTAATGAATATATTATATCCTACTTTCCTCACTTTTCCATTTTTGTTTTGTTAGGAGGGAACAAAACACCAGCATTCTTTGAACTCACAGACATGAATTTTGTCCTGATCAAATGTGAGGCTGCTTTGGGAGTGACTTTCCTGAGAGCGCCTTGACATTGTCACTTACCACAATTGATTTTGGCTCCACATCTGTTCCTCCCGCCACAGTGAATCCCAGACCTGAGCCTTCTTTTTTATTCAAGACAATGAAGCAAACATCTTCTTTATTCTAGTAAAAAGAAACAAAAAAGTACAGTTAATCCTTGAATAACATTGAAACTCTGCCTATAAATTTTGACTGCCCCTCACTCTTAACCACTAATAGCCTGCCCCTGACTGGAAGCCTCACTAATAACATAAACAGTTGGTTAACACATGTTTTCTGTTATATGTATTATATACTGTGTTCTTACAGTAAAGCGAGAGACAGGTGCCTGGTGCTCGGTCGGTTAAGCGTCTGACTCGATTTCGGCTCAGGTCGTGGTCTCACCGTTTGTGAGATCGAGCCTTGCATTGGGCCCTGTGTTGGCCGTATGGAACCTGGTTGGGTTTCTTGGTCTCCCTCTCTCTGCCCCTCCCCTGTTCGCTCGCTCGCTCTCAAATAATTAAAAAAAAAAAAAAGCTAGAGGGAAAACAACATGATGAAGAAAATCCTAAGGAAGAGAGTGCATTTAGAGTGCTGTAAAAAACTCGCGCGTAAGTGGACCCACTCAGTTCAAACCCCTGTTGTTCAAGGGTCACGCGTCTGTTCCTTGTGCCGGGAGTTAGGAAGTTCTGCTGTGATCCTCCTGCTGTGCAGCACGGCTTGTCAGCGTGAGCCCCAGCGGCTATTCCGGAGCTTTCATAACTTTCCCAGACTCCACTGTCCTGCACCCTCCTGGGCAGCGCTTACTTGGGGTTTGGGGGTCTATCCTGAACCTGTAGAATCACGGGGATGGTGACATGAGCCAGAAAGGGGCAGGGACGGGACAATATAAGAGCTATTCTAGGTGCCAGGTTGTGTCTTCCCAAATCCAACGATAGCATGTAATTTGATCATGAAGGGAATTCTTTTTATTTTTTAATTAAAATTTTTTTTTACATTTATTTTTATTTTTGAGAGAGTGAGACAGAGCGTGAACTGGGGAGGGGCAGAGAGAGAAGGAGACACAGAATCCGAAACAGGCTTCAGGCTCTGAGCATTCAGCACAGAGCCTGACGTGGGGCTTGAACCCATCAACCGTGAGGATCATGACCTGAGCCAAAGTCGGATGCTCAATTGACTGAGCAACCCATGCTTTTTATTTTTAATGTTTATTTTTGAGAGAGAAAGCGTGAGTGAGTGGGTGAGGGGCAGAGAGAGGGAAATAGAGGATCTGAAGCTGGCTCTGTGCTGAGAGCTAAGAGCCCAATGCAGGGCTTAAACTCATGAACCGTGAAATCATGACCTGAGGCGAAGTCAGAGGCTTAACCTTAGACCGCACCACCCAGGCACCTCTCGAAGGAAATTCTTTATTCTGTAACTTTAACAGTTATAGACTTCAACAGTCTAGACTTCAACAGTCTATAATTTAGTCAGGCCAGGGTCAACAACAGGAAAGAGAAATAGTGCCAGGAAGCAGGATGAGAGCATGCTGAGGCCAACTGTTTTATGTCCCCTTCCTGCCATGTTCAGTTCATTGGATTTGAGGTGCAATTAATGAATGGGTAGTCCCCAAATACAAAATATGTTTAAAAAATATAAAGTACCCTAAAACTAACTGCCAACTTGTATTTGAGACTAGAACATTCTGAGTAACGTCCTAGGCTTACATAAAAAAAGACTGTCCTAGGTTTCAAGCATCCAAGAAAAGATACCTTAAAATAAAATATTTTAAAATAACTGAGTTAGGCTAATTATTCTGAATTTTGACTTCCTTCATGCATGTGGTATATATGATTTCACAACATTTTTCAAGATCTGCATTGCTAGGGTCCCCATGAAGTGATTTATAACCCATCAATTCAAGGTATTCTCAACCCAGTAACAGAAAAAGAATCTAAAAATAAAACTTAAGTGTTGCTTTGACAAGAGAAAGTGAAAACATTGAAAGAGAGAACCACCTCTGTATTGCGCTGGGATAGGAGCCCATAATTTAAAAGAAAAACGAGTTTAGGAGTGCCTGGCGGGGCTCAGTTGGGTAAACACCTGACTCTTGATTTCGGTTCAGGTCATAATGTCATGGTTTGTGAGTTTGGGCTCTGAATCAGGCTCCACGCTGACAGTGTGGAACCTGCTTGGGGTTTTCTCTCTCTGCCCCTCCCCCACTCACATGCAGGCGCTCTTTCAAAATAAATAAAACATAAAAATAGAAAAGAAAAAGTTTAGTTCTAAAGAGTAATCTCAAGCATTTTACATCTCCCCAAAGAAGTTCATTCAAACCGAATCTCCATCTGCTGACGCTAGAATGTCCCGCAGACCTGAGGGATTTTGACTTTGCCGGGAAGTCCAGCTATTTACAGGCTCAGACGCGTTCGGAAAGAAGAATGAGGACTAGGCGTTCTCATGTGGTCTGGGACAGAATAGTCCCTTTTACTGAAAGTGAAAAATGCTGGATGTCTCAAGGTGTCTGTTGACTGCACATGTGACATGTGGTCTGGAAAACACAAATTTTAATTTACTCAAAAAATTTTTTTTCTAATTGTGTCTGAGGATACATGTGCGCTGGAGGCCACTCACGGCCACTCCGTGAAGGCGCCTGAAGATTGCAGGGAGATGAGGGGAGAAGCTGCATCTGAGGCAAGCAGGGGTGCCCTTCCACCCCAAACCACAGCACTTGTCTGGGGGTGAATGTGGAACCAGGGTGATGGGGTGGAAGGTCCCCCAGCTGGTGCTCAGCGTCCCGTCCACACAAAAAGTCTCCCATTGTATCTGTGGTCCTGAAAATGTGCATCTCGCTTACGAGGTTGGTTGAGACTCCTTGGTTTTCTGCTTCTTTTTTTTTTTTTTTATTTGAAAGAGATTGGGGCAGAGAGAGAATCTCAAGCAGGGTCTGTGCTGTCAGTGCAGAGCCTGACTTGGGGCTCGATCCCATGAACCATGAGATCATGACCTGGGCCAAAATCAAGAGTCGGACGCTTAACCAACTGAGCCACCCAGGTGCCCTGCCTCCTATGTTTTCTCTAACGCTGTAACATGTCTGGAGGAAAAGGACCCAGCAAAGTGTGTTCATGCCACGTTGACTGGACGTGGCAGAATGAGACTTACATGCATGAAATACTTATTGTCACAAGTCAAAGAAAGAAGGGAGATGACAGGAGAGTCCCTTTTACTGAAAGTGAAAAACGCTGGATGCCTCAAGGTGTCTGTTGACCGCACAGACCCAGACCAGCAGGCTGATGACCAGAGGAAGTGTATAAACTAAGGGGAGCTGGTCTCCTCTCCATCCTGGTTCCCCTCAGGAGATGCCAACCTCACAGCCCTTCTGGGTAACGCCAGAATTTCTGGAACAGCGTTCTCGGATTGATGAGTGGCCCAGGTACATTACCAGTCAAAAAATTATTCATATTTGCTTTTTTCTCAAAACAAATATTCACTTATTAGGATTCAAATCTCTAAGGGCAGTTCCGAGAAATTAATGTTGTTCTTCAGAGAAGTATTCTAGATATGAGCCCACGGCTTCTTCTGTTATTATCGTCACATCCAATTTATTGAAAGGCTGCATTTTTTTGAGCGTGCACCAGTGGGAGAGGGGCAGAGAGAGAGAGGGAGACACAGAATCCGAAGCAGGTTCCAGGGTCTGTGCTGGCTTGAACTCATGGACCGCGAAGATCATGACCCGAACTGAAGCCGGACACTTAACCGACGGAGCCACCCAGGCGCCCCAGAAGACTGCATTTCTAATGACCAGTTAGCCACTTTGTCTTGAACCCCAGGCTTCAGAAGCTCTTATGCCTGGGACCAGGGTAGGGCTACACACACGCTAACTCATTTCCCCAGCAGGTGGCTCCCTTGACAAGTAGTTAATGTCTACATAGGTGCAGAGATGGGCTGTGGTCATTCCCTCAGGTTTCCAAGATGTCTACTTCAGTTCTGAGGAACCTCTGTAGACAGACGCCAAGCATGGGGGGTGAGGAGGGTGGTAACTGGTCCCTACTGGGGAATTAACACAGCGGCTGCACCAATCTGGCACCTGAACTTCAAGACAAGGTCTGGCTTCCAAAGCCAGCTGCAAGTGCCAGAGGTCAGGCCCAGCTGAGGGTTCCTGTGCGCAGGCTCAGAGCAGAGCTCTTCTTGGCTCCCAGAGCTCTGCCCGCACACCTGGGCACCCCCCACCCCCCGCCCCCGTGTGGTCCCGGTTCCACTCACCTCTGATTGTGCTTTCGCTTCCTGAATGAGAGCCAGGACTGTCGATTTTGACCCCACTGACGATAAAACAGACTGTAATCTTTGCTGGTCTCCCGCTGAGACTAGAAGTTGATCCAAACTAAATAATATAAAAATATGAAAGAAAAAGGCAGTTTTCCCATTTCATAAGGATGTATTTACAACACTCTTTCTACCAAATTGCAGGTGTTTTCTGATTTTCATGCTCTCTTGTTTTTAAAAATAATTTTTTAATGTTTATTTTTGTGCACAAGAGAGTGAGTGAGCAGAGAGATGGGCAGAGAGAGCAGGAGACAAAATCCGAAGCAGGCTCCAGGCTCTGAGCTGTCAGCACAGAGCACCACACGGAGGTCAAACTCATGAACGGTGAGGTGATGACCTGACCCTAAGTCGGACGCTCAGATGAGCCATCCAGACACCCCTTCATGCTCTCTTTTGGTCCTAAGAACTCTCAGTTCAAACTGCCTGAGGAATCCTGAGTGCTGGGCAGGAATGTCATCCACAGGAATTACTGTGGCTTCTGGGACCCCCTCAGGATGTTAGAGAACCAATGCTGCAGCTCAGCAGACAATTTCTGACAGTTTAAAACATTCTTTTAAAATGTCAGGAATGTTCTGCTTAACTTGGGTCGGCTTCGAAGGCCCAGATAGTTGTCCTCTGCGGCGCAGCCCTCCCTGTCCGCCCTCATCTCTGCCGGCGCGCTTGCCGAAGTGCCCTGTCCCATCAAGACTTCCCTGCAGAGCCGCTTTCTGGAAACCCTTTCTCTGCAGGCACGGTCTTTTTCTAGCAACGACACTAAAAAAGCAAAGGGGGCTAAATGTAATGTGGTATCCTGGCAGACAAAAAGGACGTTAGTGAAATTTGTTCCGTGAAATCTGAATAAAGTCTGTGGTTAACTGTGTTCTCCCAGTGTGAATTTCTGACTTCTGACGACTGGACCGGGATTACAGAAGATGTTCACAGTAGGAGGAGCTGGGTGAAGGGTACTTAGGTGCTCTCTGCCACTGTCTTTGCAATTTTTCCAAAAATTGAAAAAAGGAGTTCATAATTTTTAAAAATGTTTATTTAAAGGGCGCCTGGGTGGCTCAGTCAGTTAAGCATCTGACTTCGGCTCAGGTCATGATCTCACAGTTCGTGGGTTTGAGCCCCGCATCAGGCTCTGTGTGACAGCCTGGAGCCTGAGCCTGCTTTGGATTCTGTGTCTCCCTCTCTCTCTAACCTTCTTCCTCCTCTTCTCTGTCTCTCTCTGTCTCAAAAACAAATAATAAACATAAAACAAAGATTTAAAAGCTTATTTGAATAAAAGGGGAGAAAGGCAGATACTTACTTAACTGACCAGCCTTTTCCAGAAGGCAAATCCCGGGTGGTTTCACCCACATGATGGGCTGGACTGGGTGCCCCAGGCTCACTGGCTTTCGGGCTGCTTCCTCCTGGACAGGCTCTGTCCCCTCGCTTCACGGGGCAGGAGAGGGCAGTGGACCCGTTGACGCCTCCAGCGGGAGAGCCAAGCGACCGCCTGGGGATGATTTCCAGCTCGGTTTTGAAGAGCACGGCTGTGGGCCCTGCTGAGAAGTCCTCGCTGCAGAGCTTGTCAAGGTCTGGCATGCTCAAGGCCCTCAGTTCCTGGAGCTTAGAGCGGGACAAGGGCGAGGGCTGGGCGTGGCGCACCGAGGACTTGTTCCTCTTGACAGGAGAGGCTGGGGTCATGGCAGCCGGGGCGGGAATTCCAGAAGGACTAAGTGATTTCTTTGGGTCGGGGTCAGGGCCCTTGCTGCTGGCCTCCACTGGATTCTGCCGGGAGACTGTCAACGCCATGCTGGACGGGGACTTGGTCATTTGGGGGATCAGGGTGCTGGCTTCGCTTTGGCTTTCGCTGCAGGAACTCAGGCTGCGTCTCAGTGACCTTGCTGCCAGGTCACCGGGGTGGCCAAGGCTCCCGGAGGCAATGCTGCCAGATGACCGTCTCCCAATGGGAGGCTTGGAGCTTGCTGACAAAAAAGGAGACGCCACGGACTTGGCCACCAGCCGGTCAGAATTGGCTAGGTTCTCAAAAGACTTGATCCTCTGCTTCACAGAGAAAAATGAGGTAGATTCGTAGTTCTGCTCAGAGTAGTAATGTCTTTTAGTGACTTTGATTTTGTCCGTGACTGGGCAGCTCGTCTCTCGCACTGAAAGGACATCCCCTTCGTCCATGGTTGGAAGGTTCCTCGAGGTCTCCAGGAGGGGCTTGACGCTGTACACGGCCTGTCCGTTAGCCAGGCCAAGCCCACTACCTCTGGCTGCCTTGGCCTCAGGGAGGCCCCCACTTGTTGCAGGGATCTGGCTGTCCCGGTGAGAGCGAGCTGGGCTGTGTAGAGCATGCCCTTCCCGTCCAAAATGGCTTGAAAACTGGGCCGGCATGGAGTAGGTTCTGGTCGCTGGCCTTGGTGTGAAGTACGGGTGGCCATGTGGTGCTGGGCCCGCTGGTGTGCTGCTCTTGGTCATCCCAAGGGAGCCTGACAGCTGGCTTGTCTTCCCCTGCGAGGAATCTGCCTTTTTGGTAGGCAGTTGCGGGGAGGAGGAGGAGGAAGCAGCCAGTTTTGCCACACCGAAAGATCGCTGGGTTTCCTCCCCCTGGGATGCACGGGATGTGAGTGACGGCGGATGACTTGGGGACATCTCCCCTGACTGGTGACGGAACCTGATCTCATTCTTCTCCTGACAGTTGCTCTGGGCCAAAAGCCCTCCCAGTCTGTCACTTTCAGCTAGCTTGTCACCACATGCGTTCTTGGGCATTCTTTCGGAAGAAATTTCCACTATTTTCAGCTGGTTTGTTCTTTCTAGGGGATCAACAGGAATTATTCTGCCTCCTTTGTCACTGGTCACCCTGGGTCGGGCTGCTTCTGGTGCTGAATCCACTCGGCTGGCCGCGCGCCGCTCGCTCTGCCCAGGAGGTGGGGCCTCCTGCCCATCTGTGGCTGTGGGCGAGCCGTTCCCCGAGGCCGCAGGGGGAGCCCTGGTCTCTGGCCCACACTTAGGAGATCTGGGGGCGGCTGGGCAGCCTCTCTCGGGCTCTGAATGGACAGCCACGTGGGATCTACCGCACGCACCCTGCTCAGGGAGAGTCCTGGGGGGGCCGTGGGGCGAAACGAACGCTGTGATGCTCGTTTCCGAAGCCGATGGCTTCAGCGACCCCAGGGCAGCCGGTGGTGGCCTGCTCTCCAGCATGCACTGGGGGGACTTGGGGGTGGCTGTCACATTTTTGTCAGGCTCCTCGTGGTCAGCTATGGGGAACCGGTTTGATGCTCCCTTCGAGAGCACTGTGTGGGAGTTCTGGGGTGAAATGAGGGGTTTCCTGGGGTCTGTCCCACCAGCCTTGGCTGTGTGAGCGGCAAGGGCCTCGGAAGTGACTTTGCTTTTGCTTCTGATGCTCAGTCTCTTCAGCTTAGGGCCGGATTTGGGTTTCTGACAGTTACTTAAGAGTGTTTCCACGGAGCTCTTTTTAGGTGAGTCTTTATTTTCTAGGTTCACTTTCAGCTGTGGGGAGCTAGTAGGCACAGCACCCCCTTTCCTGTGGCCAGAACTCAACCCCTGGCTTTTGGAGTCAGGGCTTCTGGGGGGTGCTGTGGGTTGCTCCTTCTCAGTTTTGCCCTGTGAATGCGTCCCTTGGTTATTTTTATTTATTTCTTTAAACCAGGCCATGATGGGCCTCCTGGAAACCATTTTTGGTTTCTGTAGCAAGTCCTCCAGCTCCTGACTTTCGGAGATATGCAGATTCGTCAGAGCAGATTCTCCATTCTTAGCGACGTGCACACTAAAGGGGGACCGATTTTCAGGTGCACTGACATTTGTCTCTTGTCTTTTATGTGGGGTTTCGACACCCAGGAAGTCATGCTCAAAACCATTTACCATGTTCAGATTGCCGAGAGTGACCAGAGGGCTGTGAAAATGCATGGTGGCTTTAGGAGTCTGGCTGTTCTCCATGGATGAGCTGGTACTGGTGGCTTCCGTGGCTGCTGCTTCACACGAGGGCCTGGGGTCCTGTAAAAGCCGTACGTCTGCGTTAAGTTCATGCTCCCGAGAGCTTCTATCCAAAAGAGAAAATGGCTGGGAAGAGTCTGGAATTGAAGGGCATGCGGTTCCTGGCACAAAGGAGGCTTTCTCACACTGACTTCCCACCACCTGACTCAGGGCACTGTGCTTCAGCGGCAGAACTTTGGCCAACACAGGGCAGGGCGTGGCCTGGGCAGGTGTGTGCGCAGTAGCTGAAGGTGGATTGGGGGAACCGTTTGCGGAACAGATTTCAATTTGCTCCTCCTCAGACTCTGTGGTGTCTTCCTTGTGAGACGATCCACGAGAACGAGGAGGTGGCCAGTTGCTCCTGGTGGAAGCTCGTGGGGCTTCGGTGAGCGATTCAGGGTCAGAAGACGAGTCCTCAGCGTCACCATACATGGATGAGAGAGATGGCTCCGTGCTGTCACCCAGGCCCGACAGGGACATGCTGTCTTCGTGAAAACTGCTAAAATTTCTAGAGTAGTTGCTCAGAAAGTTTTTGTTCACAGTAAAGTGTTTGTCAGGATTAATGGAATCCAAAACTGAAGACTGGGAGGCCCACTGTGGGGGAGGGGGCTGGCCAGCAGCGCAGGCCCTCCTTGGGGTGGGGGTCTGGTTCCCCATGACTGGCTCAGCATGGTGGGAACTTCCACTTCCAGTGCCTGTTGGAGGTTGACCCTGAGAACGTCCCACCTGACTCAGCCGGTCCCCTTTCTGAGGAGACTGAAGTCTTAGTTCAGAAGCATCCAGCTCCTTGATGAGCGCGTCGATGTCAGTCACAGGACTGCCCCTGCTTTCCCTGGGGCAGCAGTGCCCCGAGACACGGCCGCACACCCCTTCGGCCTCGTCAGCGGGCGACGGCGGGGCGGGGCTGGCCTGCGGGGCCCCGTCGGACACAGAGTCTGTTTCCTGGAGCAGAGCAGAGCCCGGGGAGTTTGCAGGCACGCTGCCGCCTGTCGCTGGCAGAGCCTTGCTCTGGTGACGGGGACCTGTCTGTCTCTCCTCCTGGGACGTGAGGAGGTCTGGAGACAGGACGGCACTAGCGGCACATGCCGTCTCTGCCTCAGGTCCCGCGCCCCTGTGGGCAGCTGCCTTCCTGGGAAAGTTGGCTTCTGGAGCTGCCGGAGGGTTGCCAAGGTCACAGCGAGCCGCTGCCATCTTCCCCGGGGAGGCACTGCGCTCCGGGGCGAGTCTCACATGACATCTGTCCTCAGACTCAGGTGACACTAGCTCTCCGCGGTCCTCAGGCCGCCTTGCTGGCCCCGTGTCCGTGGAGGTCTTGCTGGGCTCAGAGTGAGCTGCCCTCTCCTGCTCTGGGGTAGGGATGAGGTCTGAGGGGCCGTCGAGTCCTGTGTGGAGATGGGGGGAGGGGGGAAGAAGGGAGAGAAAGAGGGAAAATGTGAGAAAAATGTGAGAAAAATAGAAAAACTCTCAATAAAAAAGAAAAAAAAAAGGAAAATGAAATAATCTCAAATGTTCGGTCTTTTTTCAGAAAGACATTCCACAGCCTAAATGTAGGTCTCCTTGTCATTCTGTTTTTGCCTCTGAAATTACAGAGCGCTCACATCTAACAAATACCACCCTGCTCTAGACATTCTGAAATAACTCAGACTGGAGGCCAGAATAACCCTTTGTTTCTGCCCTTTTTTCTCTCTCTTCTTGGTTATCTTTAAGGATGGGGACACCAGAAACCCTTCCCCTGGGTTTCTTCACACCATCCGCTCTGATGGCAAAAGGCGCAGGGGTCAGGCTGGTCTGCTGGCTCCCTCGGCTTTGTGTTCATCCTGCAGAGCCCGTGGGTCTCTGGTTTAGCTCTCGTCATGGTTTGGCCTCAGAGTGGGAGTTGTGAGCTGGAGAGTAAAGTATAAAACAGTCGAGTGATGACCTCTGGGGACGTCCTGCTCAGCTCAGGACAAGAGGGAGGGGCTAATTTGGGAAGAGGCACAGTAGGATGCAAGTCCGCACTGCACGTTGGTCGCATCTTGACCGTGTTCAGGGGATTGGAGAGCTGGAAGGCCACGTTATCTGGGAAGCTTTGACAGAACGGGTCGGGACCTGAGGGGGGTCTGCGGGGGTGATGAGGAGGAAGGTGAAGAAGAAAATGGAATGAAAGAGAAGAGAGTGCATGAAATCTCAGAGGCGCAGCAAAAGCCAATGCAGGCTGGGGACAGTGGGAAATGAAGTCATTTCGTGAGATGGGTTCTGGAGGGGACTCTTTCGGACGCTGTGCACACTCCCGGGCTAATCTGTCCACCTCTGGGACATGGCATCTTATAATCAGGAGGAAGGGCATAAAAAGGACATTAGATTTGCTATTTTCTTGGAAACTATGGGTTGCCATGAAACAGTCACAGTGAAAGCACCTGGTTTGAGAAGATGGTCTCCCCAAACATTATATTCACTCCACATCTCCCCACAAATCTCGTTTTAATTTTTAATCAGTGTTTTAATTAAAAATTAAAAAAATTTTAAATGTTTATTTTTGAGAGAGAGAGAGAGAGAGATTGAGAACAGGGGAGGAGCAGAGAGAGGGAGACACAGAGTCTGAAGCAGCTCCAGGCTCTGAGCTGTCAGCACAGAGCCCGATGCGGATTCAAACCCACTAACCATGAGGTCATGACCTGAGCCGAAGTCAGCTGCTCAACTGACTGAGCCACCCAGGTGCCCCTCCCACACAAATCATCTTCAGTGCATATTCCTTTTCCCTCCGGAAGTTCCTATGTCCACAATTAAGAACTAGTCATTCGGACTTAGCACTGTGCTGAGAGTTTTTCATGCACTTAACTTTCCTCCCAACACTGTGAGGTAGGTCCTGTCACCATCTACTTTGGAACAGGAGGGAACTGAGGCACAGAGTGGTTAAGCAATGGATCCAGGGCCACAGTTTACAGGCAGGGGTCACCAGGGAAGGGGGCTCCACAGCTCACCCTGTTATCGGAACCCTGACTTCATGGCCTGTGTGTAGACAGCACTTGGCAACAGCAAGGTCGGCCCATCCGGACACACGTGGAGACTATACACAACCGCCCCAAGCCCCGTGGAAGGCGAGGGACATGCCAAGATTCGAACCCACGGGCTCCTGTCCTTCTCTGCTCTGCCTTTCTGAACTCCCTTCAGAATGACTTTCCTACTTCTGCTGGTACCAACTATGGGAAAAAGTCTCAATGAGACAAAAGGAGGGAATTTAACTTCTTCAGATTCATTTGCTTAACTAACCCTAAATTTTCGTTAGCGATTTGACTTTATTGCAAAGCGTTCAACTTAAAAGCGTTCTGAGGGAGATTAAATGACGTAGAGGCAGTCCTTGATGGCACGTTTCAAAATAATCCCTCACTTGTAAACCCCCCAAATGTCCAATAATAGGCAGAATGTTGCCTCAATCATGGCACAAAATGGGGAAGAAGGCAGCGGCCTGCATACACCAGGTTTCAGGCACAGGAGGGCACAGAGGACATCGGCGCAGCCTCCGAGCTACAGCGGGCCACAGCCGTGCGGAGATGCACTCACTAAGTGTTTGGGACGGCGCGCCAGGGCCAGCACCTGGTAACCTCTGCACGTTGCTGACATATGATGTGTGAGGGAAAAGAAAGTTCTCAGTGCATCTGATTTCATGTAAGCAGAGTGTTGAGATTCTGAAGGACAGGAACCCCTCTGTGTCATGTCATGACTTATTCACTAAGATACATGTCACAAAATAGAGTGTCAGCCGACTGAAAATGGATGCGCTCTATGTGGATTTAAAACTATGAGTTTAGGCACAATGATCTAGTAAAGTTGTTACACGCAGGAGCTTTTAAATATCAGTTATCTGTGTAAAAGTCCCCCGCCCCAAAGTTCTCCATCTGTAACATTTGTATAAGGGTAACGTCTGCCTTTCCATCTTGAAGCTTAACAAGCAAGAAAATAACCCTACCCATCCTGGGTTGCTCTGGTGCAGCGTCCGGCAGGTTCTCTGTTCGGTGGCCGGGGTGGGGCGGGGCACTGGCTGGCCCCCAGCTGGAAGGGACACGGCCATCCTCGACGGTCAGCTTCCCCAGAGATTCCTGGCGCAATGACAACCACAAGTCACTGTCGTCAGCTTTCAGGTTTTCTGTGCCCTGAGACCTCACACACAGAGAAGAGCTGGTTTGGGAAATTTCAGAGAGCCCTGGACGAGGGGTCAGAAGATCCAGATCTTGGGGGTCAGATCCACTAGAAATTATATGGACTTGTCATTCTTCCTGAGCCTCAGTTTTCTCAACTTTGAAATGTGGGTGATCAGGGAAATGCAGATCAGAATAACACTGAGATGTCACCTCACACCCACGAGGGTGGCTGTAATCAAAAGCAGAAATAACAGGTGTTGGCGAGGATGTCGAGAAAGTGGAACCTTGGGCGCTGGTGGGAATGTGACATGGTGGAGCCGTTATGGAAAATGCTATGGAGTTTTCTCAACAAAATAAACGCAGAGATACCATACGATCCACATATCCGACTTCTGGATATACAGCTGGAAGAACTGAGAGCAGATCTTTAAGAAGTATGTGTACTGCCATGTTTATAGCAGCACTATTCACAGTAGCTAAAATGTGGAAGCGGTTCGAGTGTCCATGGATAGGTGAATGGATAAACAAAATGGGGAATACATTTAAAATGGGATATTAGTCAGTCTTAAAAAGCAAGGAAATTCTGATCCATGCTACAACAGGGATGGACGTTGGGGACGTTACGTGAAGTGAAATAAGCCAGTCACAGAAAGACAAAATTGTGTGATTCCACTTATATGAGGTACTGAGGATAGTCGAAATCAGAGAGACAGAAAGCAGAGTGGTGGTTTCTGGGGGCTGGTCGGGGGGTGGGGGCACGGAGAGTGATTATATAACGGGTACAGAGTTTCTGATTCACAAGATGAAAAGAGTTCAGGAGATGGTGGTGATGGCTGCACAACATTATGAACAAGCTGATACCACTGAACTGTACACTTTCATGTTATGTGTGTTTTACCACAGAAGAAAAAATGGGGGAAATAATCGGGGATAAGATTTGCCCTAACTCATAGAGTTTCAGGTAGAAGATGAGTAAATGAGAAAACCATTATAAAAACCATACACAGCCCACAAAAGGTTCTACATATGTAGGTATTATTGTCTTTATACGGTATGGTGATAGCCAAGACTGTAAGATCGACATCTCAGTTTGGTTCTTAGGGCTAGGACCCATCTGGATAAATGAAACTGACGTTTAACATTTCAAAATTTCACTTTAGCCAAATGTCAATTACTTCATCTTCCTTTCTTCTGTCTAAAACCTACTGTTAAAAAAAAAAAAATCTCACAACAAACCCACCCAGAAGTTAAATCAGAGTTGAAATCCACCCTCTGAGTTAAGGAGTTTTCATAAAGTGGCCCATAGGTGGCAGCAGAGGAGAGAGGTGAAATGGATACAGTGTCTTTCAGCTCTTCCTGCATAAAAATCATTTAGTATCTGCTGAAGGAAATCTGCACAGGGTTTGGGTCCCTTAATTTCTATTTAGCAGTAAGGCATAAATGTAATGTAAAACAGCAGAAGAGATTTGGCATTAGTAAGGCATAAATGTAATTCAAAACAGTGAAAGAGGTTTGGAATTAGATAGAGGTGTGGCTGTACAGCACTGTGAATGCACCAAGTGCCGCTGACCTGTGTTCTAAAATGTTTCATTTTGTGTTATGTGACGTTCATCTCAATTTGAAAAGTAGTAAATAAAAACAGCAGAAGACAACTTACTTACCAAAGGTATTTTTAAGCTTCCAATATTTGAGAGTAAATACTTAATGGCAATGCATTCCCCCCCCCCTTTTTTTGAGAGAGAGGCAGTGCATGCATGTGTTCATGGGAGCAAGCAGGGGAGGGGAGGGGAGCAGCTAGAAAGGGAGAGAGAATCCCAAGCAGGCTCTGTGCTGTCAGTGCAGAGCCTGACCTGGGGCTTGATCCCATGAACCATGAGATCATCACGTGAGCCGAAATCAAGAGTTGGACGCTTAACTGAGCCACCCAGATACCCGATAATGGCAATGCATTCTATTTTCTTTCTCATGTATACATGAAATCATATTTTTGAACTAAATTTTTAATGAAAAGAATTAAACTTTTGTGCAAAAGCTTAAATGCTTCTCAAGCTTCTTCTTGGGAATACTCATTCACAATGACAGAAGCTCTCACTTTATAGATATAAACTATTATGAACCCCTTGATTTATATAGTTATCCAAAACTGGCTGATGATACTTTTTGAAAGAAGGGGTTAACCCATTAGCTGAACATTGCATTTTAAAACACATATGCTAGCTGGAAGTAGTAACAGACTTTAGGAGGACAAAAAAAGATGTGTTTCTACTTTTTCTATATAGTTAACAAAAATCCCTTCTGCCTAACATAGTTTTTATGACTTCATATTTCCTGGGTCTGTTTACACATATGTTTGTATAATGCACTTGAACATGCATCTATATAAATACGGCCTTACAATCGCCTCAGAGAGAAACTATTTATGTCGAGGAGATGGCAAACATTAGTTTCTCTTACTCTCTCCTTGCTTAAGTGGAGGTATATTGATTAAAATCAAGCAGTTTGAGGGGCACCTGGGTGGCTCAGTCGGTTGAGTGTCCGACTTTGGCTCAGGTCATGATCTCACGGTTTGTGGGTTTGAGCCCCACGTCCTGGGCTCTGTGCTGACAGCTTGGAACCTGGGGCCTGCTTCGGATTCTATGTCTCCCTCTCTCTCCGCCCTCCCCCACCTGCATTCTGTGTCTCTGTCACTCAAAAATAAACATTAAAAAAATTTGTTTTTTAAAAATCAGGCTATTTGACAATTCTGGACTGTTCTAACATATGTGTAACCAAGTTGTAACATAAATAATATTGATTTGCATTTAAAGTGGTGCATTATAAGTTTTCTTTTTTTCCCCTTTCTTTTAGATTTTCTTTTTAAGTCCTCTCTACCCTCCATGTGGGGCTGGAACTCACAACCCCGAGATCGAGAGTCACATGTTCTACCGACTGAGCCTGCCAGGCGCCTGGGTGCATGTTAAGTTTCTAAGTGAATGCGTGCCCAACTCGTCACATGAGTCTCACAAAAAGGGTGCAGGTAGTTTTGATTATACATAGTCGCCGTATAAAGTCTGAAAACATAAGGACCGTGCAGAGCCTCATCAGCTGGAGAGAACTGCTGTTAAACTGTGTGACGGTCACGCCGGCTCTGGAGACAACCAGGGCACAGAGCACGATCTCTCCTCAACGGTCCAGACAGCCGTGCCTCACAAAGATCCAACAACTTGCCTTGGTGGCCCCCCAACTAGTCAGTGGACCAGACCCAGCGTCTTCACCAGCCTAGCACTCTGCCCTCCCCTCTCCACCCACAGCCCCCCCTACAGGCAAGCCAGTGATTTCATNCCTCCATTCCCCCTCTTCCAGGCAGGCTACCCTCTGCTTCCTAACACACTCCATGGTCACTCACACAAAAGTCACTGAGGTCCCAAGTTACTGAGAGGAAACCAATTACCTTCTCCACGGTTCCACAGGGAAGAATACCAGTCCTGGTGTCTCTGCCGGAAGTGGCCTGGGCACATGGGTCATTGGCTCCGTCAGCCAGGTTTACGGTCTCGGAGTTGCTGGGCTTGGCATCGGCCTCGGGCCTCTTGTGGTGTGGGCTGACCCTGGCCACTGGCTTGTGCCTGGACCCCAGGTTGTCATTCTTCTGCTGGGGGGACCTGGAGGCACCTGTGCTTGCCAGACTCTGGGTGCCCGTATCGGCTTTGTATTCCAGTTTGGGGGAACTCCTCGATCCCGATAGTTCCTTCTTCCCTGAGCGGCCAGGGCCACCCTTGGGGGCCTCTGTAGAGGCCAGCAGGTGGGCTGAATGGGAAGGAGTGTCCCCCATGCCCTCTGGGACCCTCTCGTCTAAGTCCAGCGAGCTGCCAAGGAGAGGCACTGAGGAGGCCTTGCTGACCAGGGTTTTCTGGGGATGTTCCTCCTGGTTGTTGATACTCATGACTTTGGAAGAGGTCATCAAGACCTGCCTACAGTCGTCCTCTGGCAGAGACCTGCTGGGACCGGAGAGGGTCCCTGGGAGGGAAATGCAGTCCCCGTCGCCATCGAACTCTTCCTCATCGCTGGCGTCGTCCGTGTCATAGCAGCCCACCCTCCTTTGGCGGACAAGAGGGTTTCGGAGCGCCTGCGGGCTCCCGGGGAGACTGGCTTGTCTGGCAACCGTCACCTGCTTGTGGAAGAGCCCCGAGGTCCGGTGGCTTCCCAGACACACGAGGCTGTTGGCCCTGGCCTTTCCCGGCTCCTTGTGAGCTGGTGGGGGTGGAGAGAGAAATCATCAAATGAGAGAGGGTTCCCGTCTGGCCTGGTTTGACAGCTCAACCCCCTCACTACACACAAGCACCCCCACATTCACAACTGCTGCCTGTTCATCCTCTGGCCACTGAACACCAGGCTTAGATGACAGGGCTT
Organism: Crocuta crocuta; assembly: GCF_008692635.1. Lineage (NCBI taxonomy): Eukaryota > Metazoa > Chordata > Mammalia > Carnivora > Hyaenidae > Crocuta > Crocuta crocuta. The sequence continues at coordinate 2,180,762 of NW_027528806.1, forward strand.
CTCAGGATTTGTAGGGTGACAGCTCCTTTTCCTACTGGCCTCTTTTCTTGTTTAAAAAAAATTGTTTTTTTAACCTCAATCTCTGGATTGTTCAGTTTGAAGATATATGCTGCCTAGAGACAAATGCTTAATTCATCAACACTCTTGATGCCTAATATAGTGCGGGGGTTCACACTACACGCTGCCGCTGGAAGCGTCTCAGGGTGGGGGGGGGACGCCCAGAGACTGATAAGCCCTGTGCTCTGGACCTTATCACATGAGGCCCCCTGTTCATCACAGGAGCAAAGAGTGGGGGCTGGGCACGGGGGCATATAAGCTCCTAGAACATGGTACAGGGAGCCTGCGATGATGCTCTCTGTAAGTTCCAACCAGGAGAAGGGGAAGCCTGGCAAATCCTTCACGTCTTGTTGAATCAAAGAAAAAGTACACGTGCTTCCATCTTGAAATGTTTCTGTCAGAGACTAGAGCAAGTTCGTCAGCTGCTTCAAATGAGAGCCAGAGTGGTCAAGTCTGCCTGTCCAAAGATAGGGATGTTCTTGTTCAGACATTAGAAGGTAAAAAAAAAAAAAAAAAAAAAAAAAAAAGTGCAGGAGCACCTAGCTGGCTCAGTCGGTGGAGTGTCCGACTTCGGCTCAGGTCATGATCACGTGGTTTGTGAGTTTGAGTCCCTCGTCAGACTCTGTGTTTACAGCTCAGAGAGAGAGAGAGACAGCTCTTGAGAGAGAGAGAGAGAGAGAGAGAGAGAATGAGAATGAGTAGGGGAGGAGCAGAGAGAGAGGGAGGGAAACACAGAATCTGAAACAGGCTCCAGGCTCTGAGCTGTCAGCACAGAGCCCGAAGCGGGGCTGGAACTCACAAACCATGAGATCATGACCTGAGCTGAAGTCAGATGCTCAACTGACTGAGCCACCCAGGCACCCCCAAAAAATATTTTTTAAAAAGCAAACCACACCAGCAGAAGCCTGAGAAATCAATATGGTCCACATGAGATTATCTCATATTATAGTGAGAACATAATCAATGAGATTTAAAAATACCTGTTGGATAACATCTCTTTTACAGGTTCAGAATCTTTCCCTTGCCGCCTTCTAAAATGAATGAAGTTAGAGCCCAGTGGGGGAAGGGAGTTGGAACTTGGCTAGGATTCTCCTAAAACATAAGGCCATCAGGTTGCCAACCTGATTTCATGCCATACATTTCAAGACTATGCTATGTAAATAGCATCTAAATGCTGTCTGGTTTAGCCACCTCCAACACCCTGGGTACAGAACGGGTGCCCGGACCCTTTACTGCAGACTCGAAGGGCCCGTCATTAAATGGTGGGCTGCATTTTCCAAAAATAAACTATGAATTTAGTCAGGGAACAAAGATGGCTTCTATTCAACCAGAGGCGTGGGCCCCAGTTCTCTGTCCACAGGAAAGCATTCTAACATGGACACCCACGTGGCCCGAGTCAGAAAACAGTGATGGTTTACCGGGGGTGCTGGGTGGCAGGCCACCATCCTCAGAGGTGCTGCAGCCACTTCCCGGGTGATCCTCGTCCTCAGAGCCGGCCACCATGAAGTCTGACAGGGGGCCTGAGACGCCAGGGGCAAAGTGCTGGGAGGGCTCGGGGTCAGAACTCAGGGTGTCCTGTTGGAGAAGACAGTGGCGGATGGTGAGTGAGGCATGGCCGAAGCTGCTTACCTGAGACGGTAACTACTTCCTGTCTTTCCAAGAACACTGTTCTCATCCATGGTCCTCTGAAACCGGGGACAATAAACACCCACTGTCACTTACTTCAGGATGGCTGAACTAAACAATTAATGAGAAAGCCAATGCTTGTTGCCAGAACATGTTTTTAAAAGATTTTTTTGGGGGGGTGCAAAATGCTTAGCAATGATCAGAAAAGCCACAGCAGCCTTGTATCAACCATCCCAGGAAAAAAAACTGGGGGGAGAGATAGGAAAACAGAATGAAATTCCAAGCCACCGGTTCAACCTAGTGATGGAACACGAAAGAGGGGAGTTTGAGAATCCTGGGCTCTGATCCACTAGGATGGAGGAGCCACCAGCAGAGAAAGATTCCAGTCTCCTTAAAGTCACGGGCGCCCCCAAACCAACCAGGGACCCCTTTACTGTGGAGCATTTGAAAACTATCCTTCAAACTGCAGCTAACGGAGCACTTTGGTGGCTCCAATGGTCAAGCCCGGCTCAGGTCATGATCTCATGGTTTGTGAGTTCGAGCCTCACATTGGGCTCTGTGCTGACAGCTTGGAGCCTGGAGCCTATTTCAGATTCTCTGTCTCCCTCTCTCTGTCCCTACCCCGCATACACATTTATACAAAAATAAATAAACATTTAAAAAAGATAAAAAGAAAAAACGAGCTGCAGCTCAATTCTTTTATCTTGTTGCTCTATTCTTTTCCTAGATAAACAGTTAATAAAAGAAACACACATTTTTATATTCTCAAATTGGCATTGTTGTAGTTGTCTGCGTAAAGTAACCAAAATGACTCATGGACAGAAATATGGGGTGGGCCCTCAGATTTGGCTGCTAGGCTCCAGGAATTGGTTCGCAGGCCAGCTGAGCAAGGCAGCAGAATGCCTTGACTCACCTTTTTAGCAAGAGAAGGACTCTTCAAGGGGGTACCTGTTGGAAGGAAAATTCACCATAATGTTAAAAGAGCAAAGCTCGAATTCTTAGGCTGTCATTCTCAATTAGAAAAGAAGGAGTCAAACATATTAACTCCTCTTTGCTTGATCGACACTGATGGCCCACGTGCATAGATGGTACAGACATGCATGCACTTGACCCAAGTACCCGATCCCCACCCTATCCCACCTCCCAAGTTTCTGCTCATGCTTCAAGCCCTACCTCAGAAGCCACCATCCCCATGATGTTCCCAGTTGTAAGTAACTTCTTCTGAAATCTTGAGAGTATTTTATATTACCCATATATCAATTTCCATACACACAGTATAATTTAACTATAAGTGGATGCCTCTCATTTTCCTTCCTCAGCTATTTATCTACAGGGCTGAGCCCTTCACTGATCTGACTCTACGGTGCTCAGCATTGCACCTGGGTCTAGGAAGTATTCCATGATACCTGCTGAATGGATTGAAGGATCAATGAACAAAGAAGCCCCATTCAAGAAACTCATGAAGAAACCGGGGAGAGGGTTGAATACCTGTTTTGGTTTTCAGTAGAAGGATGTGAAGATTCAGCATTGAAACTTTAAATTACATGCCATGAGCAAAAAGATCTTGGGCATGAAGTTCATAGCTTAATAAAATCTCTCATAATAAATGATCGAGGAGGGATGCCGGGCTTAGGAGAGGACAGCTCGCAGGCGGGTCTGGAGAAGGAGCTGGCTGAATAAAGAGCCCATTATGGCTGTGCCCACTTTAAATATATTAATTATGGATACAAATAATCAGGGTATTACATGGCTGCCAAAAAAATCCTATGGCTTCCTTTTCCTCTGACAACCAGTAACTCATGTCTCAGTTCCTTTTCCTCCCGACATCAGTCTTAACATCAGTAATATCTCGAGTTGAGACACGTTTGCAGAGTCCCTTTGGATTTCCATTCTACTGGAAACATTACTTTCAAAACTTGATGCAATGTTTCACATTTAAAATTCATATGAAATTCTTACTATTTCAATCCTTCCCTGCCTGAACTTTCCCACTTAAAGAAGAGGAAAATCAGGATTTGGGGAGCCTCTATTACCCTTAAGCTGAAACTTAAAAAATAATACTGACTTATTATTGAAATATAGTTGCCATACTAGGTAGAAACTTTTAATTTGTGTAAAGAAACCTCAGGGGTTGGAATGGAGAACACTCTGTGTCTGTCAAACAACTGATATTTTGGGATTGCTTCATTTTTACCTAGAACGTTCCATATGAATTGTACATAAACACATGAAATGCTGCTAACTCATTTTTGCAAATGATCTTCTAGTACAAGAGGCATGCATAATTAGGACTTTAATAAAGCACATTAAATAACTGCAGAAATCAAAAGTAGCTGCCAGGAAAATGCACAGAATCTCTTGGACAGCTACTTCTGCCAAACCTGGTAACTACAAAGAATCCACTAACACTGCATGAGGGAGTGCCCCATGGGGAAGGTTAATTGAGAGGCTCTGAGTGTTGAATGAAAATGTGCAAATACGGTACCTAAGCCAGGAGAGGAACTGGCCTCTTTGCTCTCCTGATAAGTGCTGCGTGCTATCACTGCATCCATTTCCTGCTCGGAAACCTGGTTTTCAGCAGAAAGCACAAGTTAGATGGTTTTATTTATTTTTCCCCAATAAAAATAGCTAGGACCAGAGTCAGAGGCTGAGTGCAAATAAAGAGGAAAACCACAGGACCGGAGATTATGACCATCCTCTGAAGCAATAGCTCAGGGAGTATGAGAAGTATAGCCAGGTTAACATATTGCTTCAAACAATGTATTCAAAATTCATTAAATCATTCAGGTGTTGCATGGCTGATACCTGCCTCTCTCTAGAACACTCACTTCAGTGAATTCTTCTTTTCCTAGATTTTATTTAAACAATTTCAAACCTACATAAAACTTGTAAGAGTAACACAAGAGTAGTATACTCTTCATTGGTGTTTTTTTAAAAAATTCTTCTACATTTTCACTTATGCTCTTTCTTTATACAGATACATATACCGCTTAACATTTTACTAAACCATTCGGGAGTCAGCTGCAGACATAGGAGGTTAGTTGCAAACCTCCCAAAAGCAAGAACATTCTCTTTAACAACCCCGGTACTATTTTCAATTCCAGGAAATTTAACACTGACACAAATGACTGTCTAATATACATTTCATATTCCAATTCAGCCAACTGTACTAACACCGTCCTTCAGAAATGCTACTCAAAATGTGTTAGTAGACGGAAGTAGTTCACAGGAAGTTTGATGCCAGCTTGTTGAGGAGATAGGATTTTCCTCCAGAATGCTTATCAACCCTCAGCTTCTTTCCCAACAGTGTCTCGCTGGGGGAAAAAATGTCCACTGAACTGAGTGGTGGCCCCAGTGATGTAACTGATTTGCATTCTGGTGCAAGCTCCTTAACTTGTGGATCTTTAGTGGACTGTCACAGACCAACTCCTTCGCATAGTAGTGCTTTATAGAAATTGCATTTTTGGCAATCCAGAATTCAATTTAGGATCTAGTTATCAAGTCTTTTTAGACTCCTTTAATCCAAAACACTACTGAGCCTTTGTCACAATACTGATATTCTGGAAGAAAGCCAGGCCAATCAAACCCTCAATTAGAATTTGTCTAATAGTTTTTTCATGCTGAGATTTAGATTATGCATTTTTTTGGGCAGAAACTATAACAACTGTTTCCTTTTCAGTGCATCAGACAGGCACTCAGGGTCACCATTTCATGTTTCATCATGACTGGTGGTAACTCTGACCACATGACCACTTGATTAGTACAGAGTTCACCACATTTCTTTACTGGATTTTTTTTTTTTTTTTTTTGGCTCATCAGTGAGTAATCTGTGAGGAGACAGCTTGAGATGACATCAATATTCTGCTCCTTGTATATTTTTACTCAAGGGTATTAGCATCATTGATTATTCTTACTTGAATCAATTTTTATGGTGAAGTTTTCAAAATAGTCATTTTATAACTCTTCCTTTCTTTCTATATTTATTGGGATCATGGTAGATTCATGCATTTTTTTCCCTATTAGTTGTTATCCCTGTCATTATTCATGGAAAAAAAAATTTAAAGCCTGATACATGCTAAACTATGAAATATTTTAGAAGACAATTATATAACTTGCATCGAGTTTCTTTTTTAAAGGTAACAATACTGTAGACGTAGAATGGTAATTTTATGTACTAAAATAACACTTGGCATAAGTAATATTTGGATAAGCATAGCAATTTGTCTTAATAAGTAAATAAAGTTATGCAAGATTTAGCATCACGTTTTAATCTAACAGATAAATCATAATCATGTCATGGCTTTTATGTAATACTTTCTCGCAGGCTTCACAGGAAATAAAATATATACATATACATGCACAAGGCATATGCACTTAAACACACACACATATACTTCATAAAGCAAAAGTAACTTTGTATAAGTGAGTCAGAGAAAATACAAGCCTAGATGGTGGTTGCAAATTTTTCTTGACATTAGACTTTCAATATTTGCAACTGTTTTTTCTGAGTGGGAGAAAAATGGTCAGGTTTTGAAATAAGTGAAAGATTTCCTGGATAATTCTAATCATGCTGAGAACCTCTATGGACCTCCATGACCTTCTTCTACTTAACATAAACTAGGAGCTGTGACCTGAGTAAGTCCAAATCTTAGCTTGTCTAGACCTGGAAGGTTTGAATATCCCAGTTGGGCAGCTACTGCGCCAGTCATTATGAGAAACAGAAGAAAAGAAAATCCTTGTGGTATTTCTATTGGAACAACATGAAAACTAAGGAAGTACATACATTCAGTATCAAAATGTAGTACTGGCATGAAATGCTGGGGTGAGCGGTATGAAAATACATTAAACATAAAATGGAATCTTGACCAAAAGAAAAATACAGTATGATGTTACAACTAAGAACACCATGTTTACCTAGGAAGAAATGTGAAATCTCATAAAACAAATACTGAAATCTGGATTTGCTGCAAGTATCTCCAACACCATCATGATGACCATCTACTGTGGCTAGGAACATGAGTCAACATGTATTCAACAGGATCGCAGACCACCAGTCCATCAGAATTATTATGCTTTGCACTGAAATGCCATTCTGGTGTTGGACTGTATTGGCAAATTAGGTAGATGCTTTTGGGATGAGACAAAGCAGACCTCCAAACAAATCGTGACCCGTGCTCTTCTGGAATGGATTTTGAAGTCAGACATGCCTTGAAACGAATGACTGGAAACCACTGAGAACTTAATTTTTTATTATGTTTCTGAGGGATGTGCGAGGTCAGCTCTAGCTTACTGGATTGCTTCCTAAGGGGGAAGCAGGTGATGGAGTCCAAGAAAGGACCCTGGAGGAAGGAGTCAAGGCCACTCGAGCTGTGAGTATGAGGCAAAGCGGTGTTAGAAATGACACGGGGCACCTGCATGGCTCAGTTGGTTAAGTGTCTGCCTCTTGATTTCGGCTCAGGTCATGATCTTGTGGTTGGTGGGATCGAGGCCTGCTTCGGGCTCCTTGCTGACAGCATGGAGCCTGCTTGGGATCCTCTCTGTCCCTCCCCGGCTTGCGCACTCTCTCTCAAAAATCAATAAATAAACTTAAAAAAAATGGCCCAAAGAGAGCCATGGGGACTGCAAGGAGACAAAGTAGAAGAGATTGTAAGGGAAAATGTCAGAACTCGAAAACATAAAGGAGAAAAACAGGAAGTGACAAGTAGGAAAAAGTGGAAAAAGGTAGGATCAGGACTTGATATTATTTTAATGATATTTATTCAAGAAGTTTGTATTTAAGACACATATGAGGATGCAGGTAGACAATCTGGGAAAAAAAATAGTAGTGGAGTTGACTTTGAATCAGTCTAATGGCAATCCTTGTCCAAGCACCGTGGAGAATTAGTACAACAAACAGACACCACTGAAACACTAAAAATGATGTCATGAAATGAATACACTAAAGAAATCTCAGAAATGGGAGGACCCAAAGGTCTCTCCAAACAGACTTCTTATTCTCAAAATGGCACACAAGTCCATCAAGCCAGCAGCCTGGGACACTTAGGATATAATCAAATAATAAATAGTACAAATGATACAGAGGATGTGGTCACATGATACACATGAAAAGAACTAATGTTTTTAATTTTTAAAAAATGTTTATTGATTTTTGAGAGAGAGTGAGAGAGAGAGACAGAGTGCAAAAGGGGGAGGAGCAGAGAGAGGGAGACACAGAATCCAAAGCAGGTACCAGGATCTGAGCTGTCAGCGGGGCTCGAACCCATGAACCGTGAGATCATGACTTGAGCCAAAGTCGGACGCTTAACCGACTGAGCCACCCAGGTGCCCCAAAAAAGATCTAATGTTCTTAAGGAGCATTTTGAGTTGCTGAAAGGGAAAATCTAAATTTTGTAAAATACAATCTGATTCCAATATTACAGACAAGTTAATTTAAAAGGATTTTTACATCAAGTCCTTGAAATAACAAAAAACAGTGCTCAAAGCCAGTAGAGTTGAATTTGCTGAGGTGCCCTCTGGTTAACCTAAAAAAAATTAAAAGCGACTGCTTAAGCATAAAAGAGATACAACCAAATAACACAAAGGCCAATGATACAGGGGCTATGATTATCTGCAAATTCAACAATGTGATATCTGCTGGAAAAAAAAAAAAGAGTGAGCTCTTAAGCCTGAATTACAGAAGTATTCTCCTCAGGTCAAGGATGGCTTGGACAGATCATTTAATCCAATGCTCTCACATTTTCTTGATGCTGAAACCCAAAAATGTTGAGTATCTCAGTAGAGATCAAACAAACAGCTGAGAGTCACTCAGAACCCAGCACTCTTATCTTCTACCACATTTCATATTCACCAATAACACTGTTACAATCTTCTAATAAAATTTCTAAGAGTGTGAAGATGAAGAAGTCCACATCAATGATTTGTTCCCATGTGTATCAGTTACCATGGCCACTGTGTGACTGCAGGCTGATTCGAAGCCCAGCTGGGTGAACTGTCTCACCAAAGAGTGTGTGTTATCATAGGAATATGTGTTCCATTGCTATAGGACAAATGACCAAGCCATCTTTTCATATTCAGAACAATATGAAGTACTTCACCTTTGGATTAGGGTGCCGACCAATGACAAGGCGAACAGGTCCTGGGGGGCATTTGCTCAGGATGGTATGGACTTTGCTTAACGCAGCATGGCGGACATTGACTGAGTTCACTTCCAGGATTTGATCTCCGCGGCTAGGGAGGGCAACATAACCAACACTCTGTGGTAACAGCTTTTTACAAGATCTCCTTCTGGGAGAGGTTTAGAATATGAAATCGTTTCTGAATACTTTAAAGAAGCAAATGACATCTTTTCATCGTTGCATATGTGTGAAAAAGCAACACATTCATATAAACACATTAGATATTAAATCAGCAAAGTCTTTATGCATATCTAACTGCATTTTCAGAAATAGTAAAGTTAAATAAAATCGATAATAAGACAATAACAAGGGTTACCATTTCTTGAGCACAGAGTATAAACCAGGCACTATACAAAGCAATTTACATAACAATACTTTGAACAGGTATTATTATTCCTATTATTTAGATAAGGCCACAGGCTCAGAGAGGTCACCCTGATGTCACACACTGTTGAACTCAGGTCTGCCTACCATTTGATCATCACAAGATAGCCCCTTGACCACCATCATTTTCCTTTTTTCCTACCATCTTGAAATGATTATTGTAATGTGATTTGAGGGGGAAATATCTTGGAGCTCAAAGGTTACCCAAGAATTTGTAAAAACGTTTCAAATTTGAACAAATGAGAAATTGGGGACAAGATGCCCATTTTGACTTGAAATTATAGGCAGAGAACTCAGTATGAGAGAACAAAAGACTCTTTATATGGGGTTTGAAGAATGTTCATTTGGCAGGCTCCAGACATATGGAACCATTCAAGAAAGAAACATCATCTTGGGATGTCATTAAAGGATTTTTTTCCTTGGGTTCTAAAAGTATATTTTCTTTAATGTACTTTGGATGATTTGCTGAATTTTTTTTGTATGAAAATTCGCTCTGATGATTAACTAAAAACATAATATAATCTATTAACAGGGCCCCAAAATGGCAACCTCAAGCCATGTCATTTTGACAATTCCTCAACTGCTCCAGGACTTAGAAGCTTATAGGGGAGAAAGGTGATACTGTTCGCAGAGGGTGCTTTGTGCACTACGTGTACATTCTTGTGAAGTTTGGGTGGGCGCAGACCCACTGCAGTTACCGTACACTGGAACACCTAGACATCTCTTGTATAACAGAATATCCGTGTTACAACTCAACTAGCTGGACTGAGAAATCAGACACCCGGTGATTTCAGACAATAAGTATCTAAATAACATCACAGATGGAGAAATGAAACAACAGGAAAGGCTCAAGAGATTATACTTAATAATGACAGAGGCCCCCGGTTTAAGGGCATCATTTCAGGACTCTCTTGTATCCAGTGATTCTGAACTGTTATGAGCAGTTCCCAGCACCATCTATGAATTTTACATAAATGAATATAAAAGTGAAAGAAAATATTTAGATGATCATAGTAATCTATGTAGAGTTGTACTTTGTCACAAGTTTCTGAAACTGAGCTTCTGAGTCCAAATAGATCAAAATAGGGAAGCCATGATCTAGTTCTCTACTTCAACCCTATTTCATTTAGATGAGCTTTTCAACTTTGGGAAATGCTATTAATTGTCTGTCTGTGTTATCTTGTCTATGTTATTACTGTAAATGATACAAAATTTAGAATCTCACAAAAAAATATAATAGGTCAGATATCTTACATGTAGATTCATTCCTAAATTCATGAGCATGCCGGAAGCCTACACTATCAGGTTTACAACGAACCTCAGATTGCTTTCCATCTTGGCCACCGATCCTGGGGCAAGGCTGTGAATGTAGATGCCTGGAGGGCTGTTTTCCAGAGCCAGGCAGCAGGCACCAATGCCTAATCCAACTCTGGGCTCTGTGAGAGGCATCAAAGAGAACAAAATTAAAAAAAAAAAAAGTCTAAGTGATACGAAGCTACATCAGTGTATATTCAGACCAACAATCATTTATTTTTGACCAGACTCAGAATGTAAATCCTGCTTTTCGCTGTTAATATTATCGTACTCTATAAACGAAATGAGTCCATGGCAGAACCAGGGGCTGACTATGGACTGAATTATTCAGCTGTCTGCTCTCTGCTTAGTCTAAAGAACCTCCTCAATTCTGTTTTTGGAAATAGGCAGAGTCAAAGTAATATTTTTTTAAAAGACTTTATTTTTTAAGTAATCTCTATACCTAACATAGGGCTTGAACTTACAACCCTGAGATCAAGAGTCACATGATCCTCCAAGTGAACCACCCAGGTGCCTCACTAGTTTTTATTCTGGATACACAACTTTAGGATTTCTTTCACTTGTCTTTTTTAGCCACTAATCTCATGGTTATGTCATCACTCATCATATTTCTGTAGTAGGTGTAGAGGAAAAGGAAACAAAGATGAAAAGCCATAAGATCTGGAGAAGACCCATAATTTTTAGTTGTTATTAGCCATATTCTTAACTATAATCTTTTGTTCTTCAAAATAATTTTATTAGCCTTAGAATTAAGTCAGTCAGTGATTTTTTTGGTCTTTTTTTTTTTTTAAACATGAGTTTCTGACACACAGTGATTCATCTGGGGAGAGGTTAAAAGACTGTGCTACTGGTAACTTCTTTTCACTTTCACAAAATGACTAAAATCTCTACTTGCGATCCCACTGTCCGTTTACAGAATACCGTACACTGTTGGCAGTAGGCTGTTCCAAAAGAACAGTTCCTAGAAAAAAAATAAAAATGAAACCCAGGAACAGATTACATTGTTATGTGAGAGAATGTAAGAAAGCGAGGGGTAGCCGGTATCACCTTTGTTGAGTGTGACTTCCATGACAATTCTGTCCTTGGGCCCGGGGGCCTTCCGACCCAGGGATGAAGAACCGCTGTCATTGGAGCCTGCCGCTGAGCTGCCCCCACTGGAGTGGAAGTTCGGGGAGCTGGATCTGCTCACATGTGTGGGTGTGGAGCAGGGTGTGAGGCTCGGGCTCAGTAACTTTGTGCGTACTGTTAGGACGAATAATCCACTCCGGATTTGCTGAGAAGACAAGAGGGGAGTAGGGCTAAAACATTCAGACTATTCCTAGGTTAAAGGATGAAAAAAAAAAAAAATCAAACCCAAACCAGAAGGAAATAAGGGAAGAAAAATAAAGAAAATAAGAGGTAAATAAGAATGTGGCTACCTTAAAGGTATGGATGGCTTCTTGGAACGTCAAGCCCTTTATTGGTATCCCATTTACATCTAGGATTTCATCCCCTAGTGACAAAATAGGAGAATGACATTAACATCAAGCTTTGATGGATGAGAATCTAACTGCGTGGTCACTACTAAAAGAGGATGCCATGCGGCACTGATTTATGATGGCGTCCTGATTTACAATGGCGTCCTGGTTTACAATTCTATAAAATGACCTTTATTGTTCCAACCTGCTTTCCCAGGAATTTCACAAAATGGGACAATGAATAACAATACATATTCTCTTGCAGTAATTCTGCATCTCCATCTTTAATGAAAAACAACGAGGGGAAGTATTAAGTTCTTATTCTTTAGCCATTGCCAAGTTTGACAACAGGTGTTCTAAGTTTAGAGATCAAAATGCAATAACGAGTCCCAAGTCTTTCCTCGGAGTGTTTGTTTAAAGAACCTAGACCTACTGGCAGTATAGCATGAACATGTACAACACGTGAGGAAGCCACTTCTGTATTTGTAGAAAAACAAGGTTTTCAAGCCTGGAGAATCATCATGGTGCATGGAAAATGGCTTTAATAACAGACAAAAAATTTTCGAGATATTATTTAAAAATGGCAGTCCTCCCTCCACAAATGGTATGGAAGCCTGGTGTTACTGGTGCTGTTTCAAGTTCTCAGTCACTAAGCTGTTAATTACTACATGCTTCTATCTAAGAGATTATTGTGGGCTAATGCCAAACTGCTCTCTCATTCATTCTCATTCTCTCTCTCTCTCTCTCTCAAGCCATCCTGGACTCATCTTCAACCCCAAGAAAATATGGTCAGGTCATTTTTCCAGCTGTTGATAGTGTCTGCTGGGATTATAAGAGAACGTGGACATCCTGTTGACTCATCAGTTTGTTTTGGTTTATATTCTTGTAACATGGTCTGTTTTCTGGAATAGCAGTTCATCTAAAACACTATGAAGGGGCCCCTGGAAGAAGAACAGATGAACTTCACACAGCAGTGCAGGACAAAGGAAGGACGTCCTTTACTTATAACAAAGCACAGCAGCCTCAGAACACATCTTTGCACCTCTCCCAGACAGCTAATCCCGGGACACGCTGTGCATTCCGTTAAAGGAATCCTGTAGATGAGGCTGAAAATGTAGCAGTACCCCATGCACTTGTTACGTGCTTTTCTTTAATGCAGTTACAGAAATTGTAAAATAAGTGAAATAATCTGTTTAAAAATAATCACCTAACTAGGTAAGGTTTTTGGTTTGCTTCCATACGGGAAAAGGATAGGACCATTAAAATGATTGCTTATGCTCTTAAAAATCTTTATACAAGATTTTTAAAAAGGTCATCCAACACACTGAAAATCCATTCCAATGACTTACCTTTATTGTAAATGAACACATATGAAAAAACAGTATTTAGGAGAATCAAGTGCTGTTAACCTTTATTAACTATTGATTTTCCTTCCATTTGTCTCCATTCTACCAGGACTGCAGGGCAAATTTCAATCAAATGAACGCATGGCACATCCATTATAAAAATGCTCTGTTAGAACTTTACATTGTTCTGAAACTAGATACAAATACCACCTGGGAGTTAATCCTTCCTCTAAAAGAGAGAAATAAATATTCTGCCATCAAAATAAGCCTGGTCACGTCTTATCATTAGCATATGGGTTCCTAGACTAGCTCTGCTTGAAAAAGGAGACTCCAACGGACTCTTACCAGTTTAAAAAAAAAAAAATAAGCTGCAGAACACAATAGTATTTATAATTTGGGTCAACTGCACCAACCAGTTATACATTTTTGAAGGTAACTACAAATTGTGCAATGTCATCATTTCGTGAAGGAAGTATGTTAATAAGGGAGGAAGAAAAGTCAGGACTCATGAATAGGTTCTGGGGATCACTGCACAGCCCGGAGACTATGGCCAGCAATCCTCTGCTGTTCAGTTGAAAATTTCTAAGAGGGTAAGACTTCAATGTTCCCACCTCCCACCACTGTGGGCATTCAGTGACGTGATGGGGATGTTAGCTAACTTGATGTGCTAATAATCATTTTGCAATACATATGTGTATCAAATAATCAGGTTGTACACCTGAAACTGACATGTTATATATCAATTACATGTCAATAAAGCAGGGAGAAAAGAAAGCACTCCTCTAACACGTTTATGCATGGCGCAATGGCAGGTCCTACGGAGAAAATGAAAGATCTACATGTACTCCAGGCCTGAGGCAAGAGCCCTGCAAGCTCTCAGGAACTTTCAAGGCAAGGAAGATGATCAAGATCCAAGGGGACAAGATAGACATTTAAAGACCCAAATAAGACTATCAAGTCATGTTCTATCATATCCTCTCAATCTTCACAACAACCCTTTAAGATAGGTATTAATATTCCAAGTTTATAAACTGAGAAAAGTGAAGCTCAGGTTACATCCATTGTCCAAGACCATGATGTAGGTAAGTGTTGAATTCAGCTCCGGTCTGCTCGCCCCCCAAACCCATGGCTTTGGTGGCTGTGCCACTGGCTTCACATCTGGCAAGGGGGCAGATTCTGATGGAATCAGAACTCACCACCACTGAGAACCACCAAGAGACTTTCTCCTACCTTCTTTAAGTCTTCCATCCTCTGCAGCTGATCCATTTGGGAAAATAGTCTTGACAAAAATCCCCATCTGTCCTCGAATGCAGTCTCGACCTCCAGCAATGCTAAAGCCAAGGCCCTACACCCCAAGCAGAAGGGGGTCCAGGTTGTCATTGCAGTATTTGACTGAGGGCATCTGTTTTTGCTTCAGTATTTTACTGAAGGCAACCCTTCCACTGCAGTATTTAACTGAGGGCATTCTTCCCATTGTAGTATTTAACTGAAGTCTCCTTCCCAACTATGCTCAGAGTTAAGATAACCAGCTATAAATTTGTGTTCCCTTCTCCATTTCCTTCCTCAGATCTATTTGCAGTGCACTAGGTTTGCATCATGTTAAAGGGAGAAAGTTTTTACATTGAAACATTTGAAATTGCCAGTATTTAACAACCTTTCATCTTCAAAAATGGCAATTTCACATGGAGTGATTAATAGCTCAAGAGAGTAATTTCACACAATTTAGGGGCCATACTTATTTTATTCTTTTGTTTCAATATTTCCATGTTGTATAATATCAAAATGGATATTTTGATATTTGTATAGTATCGAGTTATTTGTATTATTATCTTTATGATACTGGCAATGCTATGAATTCATTCAAAAGGATAAGTAGGAATATACCCCCTGAAGCTACAGGGGTGGCTTTTCTTTCAATAGTAGTACACGTTGGAGCACTCACTCCACCCTCGACGGTGCCCTAGCTCCCAGGTGCCAGTGACTCCTTATATCCTAAGGACAAAAGGGCGTGATCATCTCACCCAGCACCCCACAGGAAAGACGGCCAGGGAATCCACTCAAATCCATGTACAGGCCACTTAGTTCCTCTTTTTACCTTTTACTTTTTATTTCATGTAAAAACAACAATAACAAAATTCACCATTTAAGAAATACATGCTAACAGGGGCACCTGGGTGGCTCAGTTGATTAAGTGTCCGACTCTTTATTTCAGCTCAGGTCATGATCTCACGGTTTGTGAAACTGAGCTCTGCATTGGGCTCCGTGCCGACAGCACGGAGCCTGCTTGGGACTCTCTCTCTGCCCTTCCCCTGCACACACACTCTCTTTCTCTCCCTCTCAAAATAAACAAACAAACAAACAAACAAAAAAAAGAAACACATACTAACATTCACCCGGAAGACAAAACTGTGCAGAAAGGAGCTCACCTTGCCCTTTTCTTTGTATAAGCCAATGATAGAGATGACCGATGGCCGAATGAGTCTCCATGGAGATTCTACCTGAGTGGTGCTTAGGGAGCGGGTGGACTTCTTTACAATGTGGTATTCCTGAAAGTCAGCACATGGCAAGGTCAGGGACACTCTCATTTATCCCTCTGTGGCCTCTGGCATAAAAATATATTCAGGTTTTGAAAACCCCAGTTGTCCTCTGGGTGACACAGACATCTCTCCCTGCTCCAGCTCTGGCCCAGTGGCTTAAAGGAAGTTTGTTATAAACAACATCGGAGGCCGCCGGCACTCAGCGCTGCTCTGTGACTGCACCCCACAGATCCCAGCCTTCTTGCTTCCTGGCATGGAGTGAGGAACCAGAAGCCAAAAGGCCTCAGAGATGTAGGGGGGCCCTCCTGTGGTCAGGTCCTCCCTGGAAGCCACCCTCTACCCCCATCCCAAGTTCACAATCATGGTTAGAGAGTATCTTGCCATTTTAAGCTTCATTCACTCAACCAAAACCTTAGCAAGCCCTTCTTTCTTGTAACACCCAAACCGCAAACCCTGACAACTTTTATTCCGTATAAAACACGCCGCTGACAAATGTGGCAGCTCCAGTTCTAATCCCTCACGTTTGGAAAATAAAATACTTTCCCAGACGCCACCCGTTCCGCCTTTATGGCACGCAGAACCTCCAATCTCAGTCCCTTTCCTGCCCATCACCCACATGTACACGTGTGTAAGCAGGGTACACTATTTATAACATAAACGAGAGATAAAGAAAATCTACTGCTAAAGCACTTCTACAGTCTAGCTCCTTTTTATTCTTCTTAGAATAATAAATTTCTTAAATGAGACAGATATTCCAGCATAAGCAAAAAAGGGAAAAAAACCCATTTTGTGCTTAATATGAGGAAAGAGACATGAGAAAATTGTTTCTATCCTTAATTAGTATATTCTACAGTCAAAGGTAGAAATGAGATGTCTGCTAATGATATTTCTGTATTCCTGGCAGCTTCAAACAATTATATTTTTGCAGTTTTACAAAATATCTGCCAGCTATGTTGGCTTCCCAGACTCTGATTCATTTAAAAAATGTTGGCTTGGCAAGGTTACTACCCTTTTACTGAAACCATCATGGAGATAGGCAGGCATAGCCTATGGGTGTTCAACCCTCACATATGGAGGTTCATGCGTGAACTTAGAAGGGAACACTCTCTGACCACCCCTCTCCAACAGAACCTCCTTCCATCCCCCTTCTGGGAGCGCATGGGAACTAGAGGTCTGGGTGCTTCATTGCTCCCCTGATGTGTTTCAGGGGCCCCATTGCACTCTCTAGACGTCTGCTGTCCAATATGGCAGCCACTAGTCACCTGTCACGGTCTATATTTAAATGGAGATTAAAATTAAAAATACACATCTCAGTCTCACTCGCCACTTTTCATGTGCTCAGTAGACACACGTGGCTCCCATACTGAACAGTACAGACATAAAACATTTCTATCATTGCAGAAAGCTGTATTGGGTAGCTCTACTCTAGACAATGCTTTGTTTGGGGGGGGCGGGGCGGAGAGTACAGGGAAAAGAAGGATGAATCCTGGGACAAAAAGAAAAGGCCAGAAAAGAGAAGAAAAAAAGGATAGTTTGAAAAGGGAAAAAGGTCTTTCCTCTGAAATCTTCACTGTCCTGTGCTTTCTGGAAGCCGGGTTAGAAATAGGTATTTCTGGGCTATAAATAATAAATATTGTCAGGCTTCTCAGCAGGTCAGTTAAGAAATCACCACCCCAGTGCTAGACATCCTTGGCTATGATGGCTGGAAGCCCTCTCTCATTTTCCACACTAAATTAAAACAGCCCGCAATGTGGCTCTCCTACAACTTTCTGATCCACCCCGACTCTGCCGGTCCAGTTGGACCATCTGAGCAGGCCACAGGCTTGTCTCTAGCCAAGGGTTTGGAGGAGTTTTAACCAGGACCCATGCAAGTTTTTTGCTCTGCTTTTCCTCCATGTCCCAACTCAAGTTGTCTTTGGGTAGATTCCACACAAAATAACCTGATCAGCAACTGCCTATAGAATATGGGCACTTACTGTTTTCCTGGCTAGGTAAAACCTTCTCTGTAATGATTCTGCCATATCACTTTGAGCAGAATATTTCATCTCTTTGAGATTCATTGGCTTGTCTGTAAAATGGTGATGATACACCAAAAGTAAAGACCCAACCCAGATGACCAGATGCAGGTCCTTGCCAACTCTACCATCTATAAGTCTACATGAACTTATGGATCTTGTTGCTGCTACCCTCCACCTCCATCTCTGCTCCACTGTAGGCAAGATGCCAATGGCTTCTTTTGAGCTCTCTGACTGATGATGCCAGGACCTCAAAGAACACTCCACAAGGTTCCCAGGGACTCAGCCTGCTTTCAACTTGGTTAGGAGCTGTCTTCCCACTTTTGACTGGGTTGAGGATGATGTAATTGAGGAAGAGCCTCTGTGAAGAATTATGGGGCTCTGATGAGGCAGGCCCTGGAAAATTAACATTACCACCTACTTACCCCTATCTGCAGCCCCTCTGACCTTGCCTGTCTGAGTCATTACTGTGTAACAGGTAAAATCCCAAACACAGTATAGGCATGCACATGCATTCCCTCCCTCTCTCATACGAACCAACACCCACCCACCTACCCACATGGTGGTTATGCTGACACCTGACGCGCCCACTAAACAAGCAATGGTGGTTGACCACAGACCGTGAGGCGCCACTGTCTCCTGGCAGTTGAAAGCAGCTCTCAGTTCCAAAACACACAGTAGGAAGGGGATCAAGATGTCGAGATCCAACAAGGGATTATTTTTCTCTACTGTTTTCAAATACTAGGCTGACTTCCTTCTAACCTCCATGGATAGACCCCGCTCTCTGTGCTACATCTTGAGTCCCAAATACCCCTCCCTGCCCACACAGATGGAAGTTCTTCACAACACAGCTGCTCCTGTTGGTCTTTCAAAGAGTAAAGATTTGAGACCCAGGGGTGGAAACATGCTCTTACGTCCCTAACTGGGCAACTGTGTATGAGAAAACAAAAGTTTTCATAGGACTGTCCTACCTGTGATGTTCCAGTAGAATCCAGTAGCTGGGGAAGAGAGTGCTTTCGGCCATCTCGGGAGACCTCCAACATTCTGGCCCGCAGGTCCCCATTTCGCACCATCAGCTCGTTATATTCTTCAACAGACTCTAGACGGTGTATACCCCCTTGAGAAAACAGTGGGGAAAACATATTTTGATATGAGATTTAAAGAGTCTTAATAACTTGTTGCATTTGCATCCACACTTCATGGTTTGCATAAGACCTAGCTCATTGCCTTCTACCAATAAGCTCTGCCTAAGCTGGGTGTAGGTTGAGGCCATTAATGCCATATTATGAAGAATGTGCCAGTTTTTGAAGGGACCAGACTGGATATGGGAAAATGTATATGTTTCATCCAAGTAAGATGTAGCTAGGGTTGACATGGCAATAAATGATCATGAGAATTCCATCAGTAGGTGGTTTTCTGGTGACGGAGGAACATTACGCAGTGGTTGGTATAGTTTCATCCCTGGGGCAGATGCTTTTTTTTTTTTCTTCACATAATGACTTTTTAAATAAACTTTTTATTAAGGAGTAACAAATTACAGAAATATGCACAAATCATGTAAGTGTATGGTTCCATGAAATTTCACAAAGTAAATGTTGCAAAAACCAACACCCAGACCAAGGAATAGAATACTATCAGAACCCAAAAGCCGCTTTTGCACCAATAACTACCCTTCACCCAGGATAACCATTATCCTGACTTCTAATATCATAGATTACTTTTGCCTATTTTCAAAGTTTATAAATGAACACGTATAATAAATGGTTTTTTATATCTGGCTCCTTATTCTTAGCATCTGTTTGTGAAACATGGGTTGTTGCTAATAGTCTGTGCATCCCATTTCCGTACACTATTTCATTGTATAAACACACCACAATTTGCCTATGCATTCTGTTGTTGATAAACATTTGGTTTATTTCCAGTTTTAGATCTAGAACAAGAGTCAATGAGGTTTTTTTCTTTTCTTTTTGTTGGTAAGGCCAGATAGTACATGTTTTAGGCTCTATGGGCCACGAGTGTTCTCTGCTGCATATTCTTTAAACATTTTTTTTTCTTTTTACAACCCCCTGAAGATGCAGAAAGCATTTATAGCTTGTGGTCCATACAAATGTAGCTGTGGATGGTGGTTTGCTGACCCATGATCTAGAATATACTGTTACAGAACATTCTTATAAAAAAGTCCTATCTGTGGGGTGCAGACCTAGGAGCATCATTGCTGGGCTACTGGTATACATTCACCTTTACCAATGTTGTAACACGTGTGTGTGTGAGTCCAAGTTTCCCTACATCCTTGTCACACTTGGCAGTGCCGGTTTAATTTTAGCCACTCTGGTGGATACATAATGACATTTCATTTTGAGGTTTTTTAATAGATTTTATTTTCAAGTAATCTCCACACCTGATGTGGGGCTTGAGCCCACAACCCTAGGATCAAGAGTCACACATTCCAGTGATGGAGCCAGGCAGGTGCCTCTCATTGTGGTTTTTAATTTACATTTTACCAACGACCAAGGAGACTGAGCTCCTTTAAATATCTATTGGCTGTTTTACTTTTGTAAATCTGTAGAGTGGGCTGTTTTTTTTTCCTTTTTAAATAAAGTTGTAAAGTGCCTGTTCAAGTCCTTTGTTTATTTCTTTATTGGGTTTCTGTCTTTTTGTTGTTGATTTATAGAAGTTTTTATTTTTTATTGTTAACATATTTTGGATATGAGTCCTTCATGGCATCTGTTTTGTAAATCTCCATGTTTGTGACTTGCTTGCCTCACTTTTAATGGTATTTTATGATGAGCAAAAATTCATAATTTTAATATTGTATAATAAATATATTGATTTTTCTCTTTATGCTTAGAACTTTTGTGTCTTAAGAAAAAATTTTAAGTGTTTATTTATTTTGAAAGAGAATGAGTGAACATAGGCGGGGGAGGGACAGAGAGAGAGGGAGAGAGAATCCAAAGCAGTCTCCACGCACCAGTGCAGAGCCCAACATGGGGTTTGAACCCACAAACGGTGAGATCATGACCTGAGCCAAAACCGAGAGTCTAATGCTTAACTGACTGAGGCACCCAGGTGCCCCAAGAAATTTTTACAGTCATTTTTAAAGACAGCTTTATCAATACCTAGTTTATATTATATATTTTTTAAAAATAAAAGGAACTTTAGGGGCGCCTGGGTGGCTCAGTCGGTTAAGTGTCCAACTTTGGCTCAGGTCATGATCTCACGGTTTGTCGGTTCAAGCCCCGCGTCGGGCTCTGTGCTGACAGCTCAGAGCCTGGAGCCTGCTTCCGATTCTGTGTCTCCCTCTCTCTCTGACCCTCCCCTGCTCATGCTGTCTCTCTCAGAAATAAATAAAACATTTTAAAAAAAATAAAAAATAAAAAAAATGAAAAGAACTTTAATCTTAAAAGATGGCTTAATTACATTGACTATAGCTGTAATCACATAGTGTTTACACTATACATTATATATACACACATACATAAATATGTGTGTGTATAGCTATATACACATACAGGTTCTTTGTAACATTAAGTTCTCCTAGACTATGTAATGTTTCATTTGATGACCTAAAATTCAATTTCTAAACACTTCTCAGAAAGTTTTTCATGGAATAAAACAAGATGATTCTGCACCCTTTTAAAAATGATATATTGAGTTTTTATGAAAAGTTGGAAGAGCGCAGATACAGTTATATTAACACGAACATCACTAAAAGCTTGGTTTTTCAAAAGCTACATATTAACTTTGTGATACAGGTTTTCAAACACCTGAAACTCCTTTGCAATCAAAGAGAAATTTCCATTTAAAAAGATCACAAACCTAAGGTATTAACATGGATAAATCAAAAATACCAAAATGAAAAGGGAACCCTGCTGGCGAAAAAGGAAGTATGAAGTAAGGAAATCCAGGTTAGAATATTAGGAAAAATGTTCCATAAAATGGCTTTAGTCATTTTGGAGCCAGGCGAGGCAAAAAGCTTAGTGGAAATGGCTGGAACTTCTTTACAGAATCTCCTTAATAATTCATGACTTACTAATTCATGGCCAGATTAATCCATCTTGGCAAGCTTACTCATCTGAAAAGGATTTATTAGAAGAAAGTGCCTTCTGAGTCGACAGGAAGGCACTTGCCTCAACAGACGAGAGACCGCATACGGTAGTGTCTGCAGATAACATTCTGATACGTGAATACCAGAGTGACTCACTTTTAGAAAATAAGAAATAAATATTCAAGTTTACAGGACAGGCAAATTAGCAGTTGATCACATTAAAATCTCCTGTATTCAAATGTCTTTAGACTGAACCATATTTCACAGCACTGAATGAAGACGCGTAAGCTTCTTTCATAGATCTCAAATTTCTTTTCCTGCCTTATCTCCCACTGCCCTGCGACATGGATTCGTTGACGTAGCCTGTTGACTCTCAAAGGAGCAGATTCATCCTCCTCCCGCATCCCTTCCAAAACTGGGGAGCCCATAAATATCGCTTGACATTTTACCTCACTTCGCTGGCACCATCGTCTCCCACCCTGAGGGGCTCCGTACCCCTAACCTCTCTGACAAGCTCTGCTGGTTTCAATCATTGTTCTTGTTGGGTTACTGGATCTTTCAGATTGCGGAGGAGGAAAAACAGTTGCCAGAAACTTCTCTGACCAATCTGCCCCCACTGCCCCTCCACATTTCTCGTGCATTTTTCTCCCTAGTCTATACCGCTGCTTTCTTCCTCTTCGGTTCTGTCAAATCTTGCCAAGGTCCTGGCCCTCTTTTATCTTGTGTTCTCTGGATGCCGCTTCTAAGTGCCACCACCCAGCGACACTTCCATCTTCGGATCTCTTGCGTGTGCCTTATCACGGCCTACAAGTTCTCGAGAATGTTCGTGTCTGACCCTCCTCAACCATCTTTCCCAGGTGAGAGGGAAGGAGAGGACAACGATGACAAACGTGATGCTAAAGACGGCAGTGGTGACAACAGTGGCAGCTATCACGTGGGCTATTGCTACCGTGTTCGGGAGTGGCCATGCCACATTCATTCTCTCCATCCTTCAACTGAGACAGTACACTTATTCCTAGAATAAAAGTACATTAGAATCCCCATTTTACACCCGAAGGGAGACTCAGAGAAGGCCAGTCATTTGTCTCAGGTCACAAAGCCAGTGACGGCAGAGCTGGGAACTGAACACGGTTGTACCTGACTTCATGCATGTTATACATAGTTCCTTATTATGGCCCCAGATGTCCGGGAAGCACAGGAAGGGAGGGTGACATCCATTTGTGGCAAACAGTAGCCAGCCTAGATTTACTAGTCAGCTGACAGTACTGCTTGTTCTAAATTAATAGTGTAAACAGTGTTAGAGATTTATGATTTGAAAGGTTCCCAGCTACATCCCTCCCCACATCTGTATCTAGAAAGCCCCAGACTGGGGAGGAGATTCTCGTCCAGAGTCTCAGGAAGCCAAGGGTGGGGAGAACTGTCTGGAAGGCAGATCTTTTTGCTGGCACCGAGTGACCTTTGGGATTCCCTTAACTTCTCTGGTCTCATCCATAAAATGAGGAATGTGACTGTACGGTTTTCAAAGGTCCCTGATATTTCCCCAAAGCTGATTGGCCCTCCTGAGAACTGTTTATAAGGTGTTGATTAACTCTGCTACGACAGCTGACTTAGAGATCTCTGCTCTGCCCTGAGACTCCCAGATGCTCAGCACACAGCAGGTAAATCATTTCTCTCCATTGTTTCTCGGGGCTTCAGGGGTGCTGGTTGCTCTCTCTGCATGGGGAGCATGCACCACATCTGTCCTCCGACTTATCAGCCTGTTTTGTCACAAATCCATGTCACACTGCCTGATGATTATGAGTTACAAACACAAACTAATTCACTTTGTTATTCAGGTTTTTAAAGACAAATGGATGTATTCTGTGGTCCTACACTGGTCACTCTACCTGAGAGTGACTCAGTAGAGGGCCAGGCAGTGGTGGGGAAGGGGGTGCTCCTGGCTGGCAGGCACAGACACCACCCTCGCCACTGCTCTGTGTTGCAGGAAGGGACGTTCGCACACCACGCTTTGGCTACTTTTGTGCTTTGCTTGCTTTCTAATCTGCTCAACCTTTCAAAGTCAGGAGTATTATCTCCTTTTTTCAGGTGAGAGAGTAGAAGTTCGGGGGCTTTAAGAAACCAGCCCAAGGTCATATGAGATGTCTTTCATGGGTGGGCAGCCAGGGCTGGCTTCTCCATCAGGCCAGCAGACACAGTGTTGAGGACCCACAAAAAAGTTTTAACTATCAGTGTAATAGTAATGAAGAGATAATCATGGATCCAGCTTGAATCTTTATATCAATGCAGCTACAAAATATAATTCTTGGTTTTTTTAAATAATTTTTTAAAAGTTTATTTATTTTGAGAAAGAGTGCGTGGCCGTGCGTGTGAATGGGCAAGGGAGAGACAGAGAGGGAGTGAGAGAGAATCCCAAGCAGCCTCTGCACTGTTAGCGTAGAGCCCGATGTGGGGCTTGAACCCACAAACTGTGAGATCATGACCTGAGCTGCAATCAAGAGTGGGACACTTAACCGACTGAGCCACCCAGGTGCCCCTTTAGGTGTTTTTTTTTTTTTTTTTTTCA